>NW_006436298.1:48266146-48279528 GCF_000325575.1 Pteropus alecto | reverse complement strand
TACAATCATCACAATCAGAAAATTCACATCAACTCATCTCTCAGATCCTATTCAATTTTCACAAAGTATCCAAATAATTTCCTTTATAACCAAAGATCCAGGTTGGAGTTACATATTGTGTTTAGTTGTCACCTCTCTTTAATCTCATTTGATTTGGAACAATTTCTCATTCTTTCCTTGGCTTTCATAATCTTGAAATTTGAAGATTACGGGGCAATTATTTTGGATAATGTCCCTCAGTTTTGATTGGTCTGGTTTTCCTTCTTGATCATCATGTACTTTGGCAAGACTATTAGAGATATGATATTGTGTTCTACTTATTGATTATTAATAGCATTTTCAATTTTTATGATTACTAATGCTGCTGACTTTGATCACTTTAGGTGGTATCTGCCAAAGTTCTCCATTGTAAAGTATTCTTTTTCTCTTTGTATTTAACAAATATTTTGTTAAATAGGAAGATAATTTGAGACTGTAAATATCTCATTCCTTACTAAACTTTAAACTTATTCATGCATAATAATTATGTCAGTATGGACTCATTTTTTCTTATTTTATTTAGTGTTTTGTAATGTGCTGTTATCATTATTTATTTTGATATTCGAATTGCCCAAACTTTGGTCAAAGGGAACTTCTTAATGCTGGCTTTACTTCATTGTTATTGTGACAAGTCCCCTCTATTCTTTGAGCACTTCCTTACTTTGTGACGCAGCAAGATGTCCTGGGCTCATCTTGCACTTTCTCTTTTCTCCAGCTCTGGAATTGGCCATTTTTCTAGCGAGTCCTGGTGAAAAATGATATTTAGAAACCACGATCCAGACATTTTTAGAGTTGTTGCTGCTTCCAATCACATTGGGTTTTCTTTATATTTAACAAAACACCATGCTCTCTCCTGCCCAAAGCTTTTGTATATGTCGTTCCTTCTACCTAGAATATTCTTCTCTCCTCTTCACATGGTGAACTCTTCCTACTCAACCTCCAGAACTCAGCTTAAATCTTTCTTCTTCAAGAAAACCTTCCATTAGTGCCCAGATTTGTTGAGGTCTCCTGTCACAGCATCATATTCCTTAGAGAAGTTTATAATATAGTCATCATTTGGTAGCATATGTTTCCTCCTCACTAGGCTAATAAGCTTTGGAGGACGAAGGCAGTCAGTGACACCAACAACATGGTATCACTAGTGCCTAGCATGGTGCCTAGAATATAGTGTGAGTGAGTGAATGGGCGAATGAGTGAATGAGTGAATAAACAAATTTATGGATGAAGCCAGAAGCCTTTCCAGAGCTTTCCTAGTTATTCTACAGTGGACACTTAAAACTTTTAAAGGCTAAGAATTCACTGAAATAATACCCACTAAATCTTCAGACATAAAGGCACAATTTGATTCTTCTGACAAAACTCTGAATTTTACACACTGGATAAAATAATTTTCCACATTATTTCTGAAGTTAGTCCTTTTTGGAAAGGATTCAGGCAGAAATGGAAAACTAAGTACCCTCTGAAAAGGTCATAGAGTTTGCCACTTTGATTTAATCACTTGGTTTTATTCTTCATTGGATTTATTATGTTCTGAGTAACTTTGCTAAGTTGTTAAGAAAACAAAAAGCTGCAGAGGAATATTTAATTTGATTGCATAATACTAAATCTTCACCACCTCCTGGGTCCCTAATTAAACCTCGTTTTTTCACAGCAACTTGTCCTTGAGTGTTTGCTACTCTGAGAGTCTCAGAAGGGTATTTATGATAGAGGAAATCCAAAAACTTGCCTGAGATGATGTGAAAGTCTAATAACCCTACCACTGTCTCTACAGAAAGACCAAACATTCAGTCGTCTTCTTGGCTTAATGCTTGTATGGTTTTCCTCTGCTTTTGAGTCAGACCTAGATTTGACAAAGATGCACCTATGGTTTCTGCCTCTCTCCAGCAGCAGCTCCATTAACCATGCCTGGGAATTATGTCACGCTTTCCAGCATCCTTTGAAGCATCTGATTATTGAATTCTGTTGACTCCCTAGAAGGAAAGTGGGATCAGAAGGGCAGGCCTAAAACAGTTATAGTTCTTTTAGTTCTGAGAGATACATTAGGAGAGGTTTCAAAGAGCTTCATCTCATTTAAAATTTTCTGAAATGAGCTTCCGAGACACTTGGTAATTTCTCTTCCAGTCATTTTATGTTATATGGTATTTATTATAAAAATAGAGTCTATTCTACAACTTATGCAACTTATACAATGGGAAATAATTATTCAAATATTTTTCCTTTTTCTTGACTTGTATTGTGATTTTCTTCCATTTTAAGATCTCTGGCAAAAGTGAAGACCGGGTTGGAAAAAACTACCTATGATTTCATTCAAATCAAATGAGAAATGCCGAACACCACTCATGAGAATTAGGTATCTCTCCTTTGTTCTTCTGAGGCTGCAGCGAAGGGAAGATTCTTGGCCAAATTGAGGTTCCTGTAACTTGATATTTTAATACTTCCCACCAAAGAATCTTACCAGTATTTATAAATTCTAGAAAAATCTCTCTATTCTTTAACCTCTTTTCAGTTGTTATATGTACTTTCCTCATTCACATAGTCATGTATTAGGTGGTTTAGCATTCACTCACAACCCATTTAATGTGGTTTGAAAAAGGAACAGTTGTTAATATATCACATCTCAAAAGTAATTGAGATGGGTACAATTCATGATGAAATTCATTGACTGTAACTTGTTACCTATGCTGAGACAATCATAATGTGGCCTTTGCCAAACAAACTAAGATATCCTGACCAGGGTTCAACTGAGTATTCAAAGAATCAAAGGCAAAGAATCAAAGCAAACTAACAAAAATCTCCTCTAATGTTAACGCTGTTTAAAAATACATAGTTTAGCTTTGAAGAAAAACAAAAAACAAAAAACTAACTGAGCAACAAGACTCTTAACACTTTCCAAGCACAGACACATTTTAATTGTTGGATTACTTATGAATTTTAGAAGGGAAATTGGCAATTTATGTGCCATTTCTAGCAAAGGGAAAAGAGAGGCAATTAGGATTCTGTATGCTGTGCTTCAGTAATGGCTCAGAAGATGGAACTGCAAAAGGCCCATTCTTCCCTTTAGGACTGTATTTCATTTGTCAAAATGAATGTAGGATATCAAGTCATTCATAATATTTAGTAATATTCTCCCAGATCAGAAGAAAACCATTGTATACCAGACATTAGCAGAGTAGAGCATGCTGACAAGAACAGAGATGCTGGTAATAGGTTAGCCTTGTCAAATGGCAGTCTCTGGCCATGAAGGATGTTCAGTGGGGCTCTGTTCAATTACCCAAAGAAGTATTAGATATTTGGTTTATTTGTCTGTATAGAGACCCTCTTTCGTATCCTGGTCAAAGCTATTCAAATTAAAATCCTACAAATGCCATATTCCTGGGAGGAATCTAAAATGTCTATTTACCTGCCGGGGTAGAGAAATAGGGATGATGTTATGATAGTATGTGTGTACATTTAGGACTGTATTTCATTTCTGGCATAAATGTACATTTCTGTGTAAATTTCTGGCATAAATGTTTACTCGCCTCTGCTCGTCAACAGCTGAGTAGTGTTTCTGTCCTCCCACTTGGAGTCATATGATATCTAGTGAACATCACCTCTGTTGGAGGCTGCTAGTGTTTATCTTCCAAGTGCAAATATTAAAACAAAGCTCTTGATTCAGGCAATAGCAAGCCAAGGAATTTCTGAGCATCATTTCTCCTTTTCCAGAGTCTTCCATAAGGGTAATTACCTTAAAAATTATAACATTGTGCTATTTTTTTTCAACACAAGTCACAAGTATTTTCTTGGCCAGAGGTGAAAGAGAAAGTACATATTTAAAATCAAAATAAAAATATTTATATATTTCAAAAATTCTATTGCCCTTTTAACTTTTAAGCATGTTTATGAAATATTTTTTAAATTATTTTTTCAATTATTTTTTAAAAATGTTTACAAAAACAGAACCATTTAGGGAGTCTATAAGATGCCCGAAAAGTTCTTATTTCGACTGTAAGTCTTTTCTTACATAGACAATTAAATTACTCTATAGAACTAGAAACTAAAATTTTTAAGTTCTGTGAGAGTGGAGACCGTTGTAACCTCAGTAACCACCAAGCAGTAAGTGGTTAATAATCATTTGTTGAATGAATGAATAGAAGGATAGAGTATTGACAAAATGAAAGTCTATTAAGATAAAAATAATAATAGGATAATAATACAATTATATAACTTCACAATTGAACATTATTTTGATTTAATCAGTGAAATTTTTAATGATTATCTTCATCAACAAAAAAGATTCTGTGAAATTATTATGCTTAGTATTAACAATATATTTAATTATTCCTCATATTTGTGACATACTGGCCTTTCCTTGCTTTATTAAACATGTTTTTATACTCATTTCTTATAAGAGAACTTTAAAATGACAAGGACAACTGACTCTGAAAACAGCATAACATGCTGAAAAACAGTAACGGCAAATACACAGAAACAAACCGGACTGTTTACTTGGCAATTTTAAAAATTTGAAAATTAAATTAAAAATGTGAAAATTTAGGAAATTAGTTTTATTCATTTTTGTTTTCAGAAGCCTTTGATGTCTCTAGGAAACAGAAATCAAACTGTTGTTGAAACTTAGAAAATAATTTAGAACAGCTTAGACTTTTATATATTTTTTTAAACCAGTGTAGAACAACAAATCAATATTTATAATCCTCTATGTACCAGCACCATGCTAAACACTTCACAGTATATAAAGAGAGTATATGATCACTGCGTTCAGGTGACATATTTTTTATAGGGGAAAAATGTAACTAACAGTCATGAACAAGTACTAAATTATTCAAAACAGAAGGAATTAAGTCTTAGCTAGGGAGAAAAGAAAGATGCCTAGCAAAGATGTCATAAGGTGGTTGAAACTGACCTTGTGTCTTACGGATATGATTCAGAAAAATGAAAAGAACGTGTGGGCATGTCTAGCCTGTGAGTTAACAGGAACCTGATAGCAGGAAAGGGATGCACATGGCATGAATGAAATCAGAATACTGGCTCAAGGAGAACTGATGGTGCGTACAAGATACTAGAACCCTTTTTAGGGCACTGTACAAGCTATTGTTAGCAGAGGTGTGAATGGAAGGAGGGATTTCTTTTAGAAGCCTCTTTAAACCTGAACAACATTCACTTGTCAGGGGAATAATTCGAGATATTAGTTTGTTCTTTCCTCCTGTGCTCATTCCGTGGATCTTGAGATACGGGGTTGTCATTTGCCTAGGGCAAGTTGTCTGATGGGGCTGGAGAGCAAAGACTCCAAATTCTTGGCTCCTAAATTTAAAAGGGTGTAATAAAAATATTTGAAAGAAAAAGCAACCTGGTAAAGTACATCTACACATATATAACTGCCTCCAGATCAGAAAACCATATGAGCTATTCAGGAAAAGGGAGCAAATTTGCAAAAGAATCAAGAACCTATAGACTTTTGTCTTCCTTTGTGCTCTGCCCCATCCCTCTCTATAACTCACTCCACATCAGAAGGTGGGGAAGGATACAATGGAATTCTCATTTAAATTTTGGTTTCCAATAACAAAAGGGACTCATGGAGAAGCCCCTGGCACCATCATGATGGAAGAGAATACATCACACTGGTCCAGTATGAACTCCAGACTGGAGTTAGCCACCAACCCAATGTCCTTCATCAGAACAGAATTTGCTGATAATAGAGAGTGGTGAGAGACAGTGTTAAGGACACAGTGAGAGCCTCTGCACATCCCTGAACCCTGAATCTCAAGATGTGGGGAGAATAACTAGGATGTGGTAAGGAACACCAAAAGAAGCCTAGAGATTGGGCCAAGGAAAATGCAGTGTGACAACCAGAGACCATGGCAACATCACAAACTTCTAAATAGGTACATTCTGAGCAGAGGCTGATGACCAAACTCCGATCACCGTTTTGGCAGGTGGTAAATCATGAGATATACCTGAAATATATCTCATGATGTATATTAAAGGACCTCTTCCTAGGATCAAACACATTGAAACTAAGAATCAAATGGTTTCCATAGCTTTTGAGCAAGGTTCTTTATCATCCTACCCCATTCCTCCAACTTAGACTCAAATCCAGGGAGAAAAGAGGTGAGAAAAGCCAAAGATGAAGTTTTATCCAGAATGTGCCTGGATTATAAACTAGGATGGCTGAGAAATTACCATATTTTCACAGAGTTTAGTTAGAATAAATTATGATTATGTTCGTGTACGAGAAAAAATGAAGACTTAAAGCCAGAAAATATATTTTGATTATAGAAAATAGTGTTACATTTTTTAACTCCCATCCATGTCCTTGCAATGCAACCTGCTAAGTTTATTTTTAGGGTCCTTCCACATTAAGGTCCTTCAAATGCTGGTGACTTCATTCTCCATTTTGGCTTTCTCTACCCACCCATGCCTCAGGGGACCAGGGTTCAGAATTATCTAACCCAAACTATCAATAGTGCTGCTATTGAGAAACCCTACTGTAGATAAATTTTCGTCACTTCTTGAGCAATAAAATTAACACATTATTTCCATTTCTACCTGTGAGTGGAAAGACGAGAAATGGTCTTCTGGATTCAGCCAAAGATCTGAATCTGAGTGGAACCCTGAAACTTCCAAAGCTCATCAAGCTGCAACTCTTGCCCTTAACTCATGGAATATTCACAAATTGTCATGAACATTGTGACCTTTCCTTTTATCTGTATTGTGGGGTACCTCTGCCCAAAACACCATTCTGTTTAGATGTGGTCTTCCACCAGCAGCAGCAGCATGATATAAACAAAGGCTGCCATTAATTTAATTGAATTGAATGTCATGCTCTTGGTATACATTTGAATTGAATGTCATGCTCTTGGTATACATTTTCTCATTTAATCTGAACAACAACCCTATGAAGTAGGTTTTACTATGTTGTAACCAAGGATCAGAGTTAATAATTATCTTTCTAAAGCTCATATCACTGGTAAGGAGCAAAGCCATAATCTGATGATAAAAACTTTTCTAATGATTATTCTGTACTCCATTACTCTCTGCCCACCCTTTCTTTCATTATTGTTCTCCAGGAACTAACACATTCATGTATCATGTTCTCTCTATTGGCTAAATGGGTTGTTTAACATTGGTTTAACCCCTACAACATGACTCCAATTTTGAATCAGGACTGTCTAGAAATGCCTTTGTTTTTGCAGACTCACCAGATTGGAGATGAATGTACTCTTGAATATCAGCACAAACCAAAACTAAATCTCAGTTTACACATTCCTCTGACAATTTTCTGGGCTGGAATCCAGTCCAGAACCTCCTTTTTGTCTATTTAGTCACCATGTTTCTTTTGTCTCCTTTCTCTATCATGATCTGACTCTCTTGAAAAGTATTGGCTAGTTTTTTTGTAGAATATCTCTCACTTTGGATTTGTTTGATGTTTCCTCATTATTAAATTCAATTGTACATTTTTGGCAAAAAATACAAAAGACATGATATTGTGCCCTTGATCTAGAGATGAAGCCAAGAATATGACTGGAAAATCTTTTGTTAAGACCTCAGAAGATCAAAGATAATGCCGCAGAGAACTATTCAGTCACACAAAAGTCCCCTTCGAGATTAAAGGTGTGCCACTGCCACCTTGGGTTGAAAAGGACAGAGACAGTATAAAAGTACAAAGAGGCAATTGGATCCTCCAAAATGTCAGAAAGTAGCCTGGGAAAACTACTCAATGGCAAACAGGTGACATCTTTCATGTAAAGGGAAAGATGACTCATCAGGCAGAACTAAGAGCCCTGTTATGGACTGAATTATGTCCCCCAAATTTATACGAAGCCCTAACCCTCAGTGTGAATATAGGGCCTTTAAGGAGGTAATTAAGATTAAACGAGGACATAAAAGTAGAGCCCTAATTAGTTAGGACTGGCATCTTTCTAAGAAGAGGAAGTCACACTAGATCTCTTTCTCACGGTACACACACAGAGGAAAGGCCAGGTGAGGACACAAGGAGAAGGCAGCGATCTGCAAATGAGGAACAGAGGTCTCTCCATACGCCAACACTGCTGGCCCCTTAATATTGGATTTTTGGCTTCCAGAAGTGTGAGAAAATACAATTCTGTTATTTATCTATCCAGTCTGTGATATTGGTACGGCAGCCCAAACCAACTAATACAAGCCCAGAGGACTGAGCCAGAAGAATGATTGCTGGTGCTAATCAAGACATTGTCAACATTTTTTCATTTAGATTTCATAATTGCAATGAACCAAAGTCTCATTTCTGGCTCCTATTTCCCCACTTCTTTGACTGGGAATAATGATTAGCCTATGTCTCTTCTCCTAATGTATGCTGAGTGTGTTAAGAGCAAATAAGCTGGATCTTTAGTTTCACAGGTCTGTATGTGAGAGAAATTGCACATAAGGAGCTGTAATTGAGTAACTACACCTGAGAAGGCTCATCTATACCTGGACCTGATTTAAATGACAGGATTCTGGACTTTGAGCTGATGCTGTAATGGAATGAGACTTTGGGGACCTTGAAATGAGATAAATGTATTTTGAATGTGGGAGGAATGTTAAGTCTTGGACCTAAAGTGCATACTGTAGTAGGCAGCCTCCCTTATAGCCTCCACTGATCCCCACTTCCTGGTATTCTCACCTTTCTGTAATCTTCTCCTTGTGGACTGTACTTAATTGACATGCTTCTAATGATTTGAAGGTACAGCAGAAGCAATGGCATGTCGTCAGAAATAGGCTGCAAAAAGGCTGTGGATTCTTATCTTAAGTTTTCTCTCAGTCACTCTCTAAAGAAAACCACTGCCATGTTGTAGAGCTACCCAATGCCGAGAACCATTTGAGCAAGGAACTGACATCTCTGGCCAACAGCCAGTGAGGATCCAAGGCCTGTGAAGAGCTACATAAATGAGTTTAGAAGCAAATATTTAACCTAGTCAAGACTTGAGATGATTTAAGTCCCAGTCAACAACTTGAATGCAGACCTATGAGAAACCTTGATCCAGAGACACCCACTAAGCTGTGCCCAGACTCCTGATTTGCTCGACTTTGAGCTAATAAATATTTGGGTTTTTTTTAGCCACTAAGTTTCGTTATAATTTATTGTGCACTGAAAAATAACTAATACATTTGTTACCACTGCATCTCTCCTTCTTGAAATATCTCTAGTGTGCCTTTAAGTTTGTCTTTCATCCAATATTTGCATTTACCTTCCAATTCTTAGTCTATTAATCTCTTAGATTGGCTTATACTAATTACATATCGTATAATTAATATGTAATGTATATTATACTTTATATATTATAGTATATATTAGCTAGTTATAATAAATTATATATTATATATAGGTAGAAAGGATTTTCTACCTATAAAGCAGAGTAAAATAGTGCAAAAAAAGGGCCTGAGAGATAGCAAGTGAATGGCTGAGGAGAGATTGAGAATTCAGTACAGCAAGAGCTAGAAGTCAGAAGTCATGAGAAAAATGTAAGTGACATCTCTCATCAACCAACCTCAAAAGAAATCAATATAGCTATTGGAAAATATGCTAGGTTTCCAACAATATATGAGAAGAGGTGTCAATGAACTTTTTGCTTAAATATTAAAGGAAAAGTGACTCTAGAAATCTAGAGTACATGTGGTTACTCCAACAGGCTAATGTCTTAGTTACACACCCAGACACAGACACTCACATGCAGATATACCTTCTTTTGATGAAATCAGAAGCAATACTACTACTACTGATGCCTTTTAACACATACATAAGTTCATGGTGGGTTTTGTGAAAGAGGAGAGAATCAGCTTTACCACCTGGTTCTACTATGTCAGTGAACGCCAAGATATGATGGTGCCCAAATAGAATCGGCCCAGTTGAGTACATCTACAGAATACAGATATGGCTATTCCTCCACAAATTGCTTGTGGAGGGTTGTTAAAGATATAATAATAAACAAGAATATCATACTCAATTGGCATGAGAAAAGATAGTGTTTAAGTCCTAGTCTGTGGATTGCAGTAACTTTCAGTTAAATGTGAAGTAACATTTTTATTGGTTGTAAAAATCCTGTGGCAAACCAAATCCAATTTACTATGATTCAAAATTAAAACCCAGAATTTTTGGTTATTTTGTTTTACACACTCAAGACAGCAGAGGACATTGTAAATTTTATATAAGAATTCTTTATCCCAGTCTTAGAAATGTGCTTTTTTTTTTTTTTTCAGTAATAGTACCCATGATCCACAACTCTAATTCAACTCATAAAACTAAGAATTTTCATCTCAGTCACCTAACTCACTGTACTGGAGGAATATTTTATTTTTCTTGGATTTTATTGTCGAACACAAAGGAATAATATTACGGGGCAATTTTCTCTCTGTTGCCTATAGCAATGATAAACCAAAAATGTGTATGAGTAAGAGTAAAATATGATGTCAATCAAAAAACAATCAATTTTGCCATATAAAGAATTTTTTTTTTAATAAAAATATCTTCCTGGTGTAAGTATTAACCTGTCCTTGATTTCTGAAAGGAAGATGGTTTTACTGAATATAGTCAAGGGTAACCAATATCTTATTTTTCTCTCATATTCTCGTTTTGTGAGTTAGTCATTGCAGTGTTTAAAATTACAAATTGCCATGTCCCAGCAGCCCATCATGTTCCTGAGTTTATCAAAACCATTTTAACATTGGAGTAAGGAAAGCAAACATTATTTGGAAGTAAGTCTGTGTGCATATCTATATACACACTTACATTCAGCCACAAGCATGTATGTATGCCTGAATATGTGTGTATGGTAGGTGTACAGAATGAGAGAGAGAGAAGGGAAGAGGGAGAAGAAAAGGGAGAGAGAAGAAGGCAGAATAGAAACCAGCATGCCATATTCATTCTCCTCTCTGAGCTTCTGTTTATCTCCATCTTGCTCTCTTGACAGGTGTGTCCTTCTTTCTCCTCTCCTTATCCAGCTCCTTCTTATCATTTAAGATCTTTTGCAAGTCCTTCCCAGCCCACACTGGCCCTCTGCATTCTTCCTCTTCTTCATGCCTTTCTAATATACACCACATAACTGAGCATTTAACTACACACTTTTATTGCTCTCGGAATATTCTGTGTCAGTTTTGTCTCCCCAACTAGATTATCATTGCCTCGAGGGCAAGGACTCTGTATTATCGTTATGCATTATTGCATCTTCCCTTGCTATGCTATATCATGGATGCTAAATAAATGAGCATAACTATAATGAAATAATGAATTTCCAATGAGCTTGTAATTTTGATTAATAAATTATAATTGATTCCTAAATTGGGGCCTCAACTTTTTAGACTGTTTCTATGCATTTCAGACATCTATGTCCTCAATTTGAAATATAATATAGCTTAGTGGTTAAAGCCACACTATTTTTGAATCTCAGTTCTCCAATTTACTAATTGTGTAATCTTGAGCAAGTAACATAAATGTCCTCTGCCCAGACTTACTCTGTAAAATAGAGATAATGATAGCAGCTAACTCACAGAATCCTGGAATAATTAAACAAATTCACAATCGGCATATAGAATGCCTGGTACATATAAAGCACTCTGCAAATGCTGACTATTCTGCTATGGTTGAATGAAAATCATAGTTTGGTAACCTCACAAAACTTGGCTATAATTGGTTTGAAAAAAAACCAATGTTATTAGTCTCATTTTCTAGAAGACAAACAATCTATTTAAGAAGTTATGGGGAGGTGAGGTCTAAATTAAATCACAGGCGGTTTATGCCAAACACAAGGCAAGAATGATCAAGCTCAGCCTGTGCCAAAGCTTAAAATGTAATGTCTTTCCCCAGGTCTACATGTTTTTTAGATCCCTGACCTAATAGGGTTTAGATCAAATTAGTCTGGCAAAGCTGATCTCAGGAGCAACCCTAATATAATAGCTTGGTGTTTTGGGGTTAATATGACCAAAAGCCTAAGGAAGTATGTGATTAAGCTAATGAAAGTGGTGTTTATTTTGGGGAAGGGATAAAAAGATAAGTAAATGTATATGTATATGTGTATGTACATGTATACATATGTATATATATGTGTGTATGTATATGTATGAAATAAATTCATAAAATTTATGACTCTGTTATTTGCCATATCCCACATGCATCTGTCGTCCTCTTGAGAACCTCATTCAGAAGAAAGGTGTCTTAGATAAGTTGTAAATGGATCCCTTGGCATATCATTATCTAATAATATCCTACCACAGCATAACCCCTAAAATGTATTTCATAAGACCTTTGTGAAAACTAAAGATAATGTTTGTAAAGTTCTTAGCACAGTATTTAGTACATAGAAGAGGAAGCAAATAATATGTATTACCTTTTATTATTTTAGTTATTACAATTAGGAAAAAGAATCTCAGAAAAACTGTTACTCTAAAGTCAGTTAATGGCAGAATGAAACTCAAAACATGTATTTCTTACCATAACTTTCTTACCTCCATTTCCCTCTATGTGCCTTTTGAATCCTGGGTAGACTCCAGATCAATGGCCCCTCACTTTGGCACTGCCAAACCTGGTTTTCCTTCCTTTCCTCTGGCTGTGACCCCTTCTTATTCACCAGATTACCTTCCTTCTTGTGCCCTCCAAATGGAGGGTTTCTAAAGGCTCTCTCTTTTCCCTGCACTTAGTAACCCATTCTAACTGTCACCACCTTAGAACCAGTTCCTAAGTCTGTATCTCCATTTTGACATCTGTCTTGTGTGCTGTTTTTTTTTTTTTTTCCTAAACGCCTGCAGTATCTGGTATTCCGAGGTGGTCTCCCATCCAAGTACTAACAAGGCCCGACCCTGCTGAGCTTCCGAGATTAAACAAGATCAGGCACATTCAGGGTGGCATGGCCGTAGACTTGCATGCTGTTTTTTAACCCTGCCTTTACAATTGCTTGCTACATATTTCCCAACAGCTGTTTTGCTGGCACCTTTAAGTCAAAATGATGGAATCATTACCGGCTCGTCCTCTCTCTCCACTCTCTTTCTCCAACCATGTGCATCTTCTAACATTTCCAGTTTTAATAAAGGAACTATTCTTCTTCCTTTATACTCAAGCCCTCAAATGCTCTCCCTTCTCTCCTTCCAGGTCCAATCATATATGATTTGTTGTCATTCTAGAGCTACACTGAACAATATGGTAGCCACTAGCAACATGTAACTATCGAACATTTGAAATGTGGTTGGTCTAAATTGAGATGAGCTGTAAGTGCAAAACGCACACGAGGCTTTGAACACTTACTACAGTAAACGAGAGTGTAAAATATCTCATTAACACTTTTTACATCAATGACATGTTAAGATGATAGTATTTTGGATATATTCAGTTAAATAAA
>NW_006436298.1:48206647-48266097 GCF_000325575.1 Pteropus alecto | reverse complement strand
TTATTTATAGATTATTTATTTATATATTATTATATTATCTTTATATATCAGACAGCATTGTTCTAGATCATTCTAGTCTTCCTTCTCAACATTTCTTGAATTTCTTCCATTCCAGTCTTACTATTATCATCTAGTTTAAGCTTCTTCCAGTGCATACCAGCTGGTCTTTGCCTATACAGTTTCCCTCCTCCAATGTCCTCATTCATGCTGCATTCTTTCTCCAAATCAATCTTCCTAATGAAAGGTTCAAATCAAACCATTCCCTACTCAAAAAAAAAAAAAAAAAAAAACTTCCTTCTGTCCATTAAATAAAGTTCAAACTGTTATAGCCCCCAGCTAGTTGCTTCTTTACTTATCATCTGTGATGCCTTGAGATAATAAGCTAATACAGAGCAAGATGATGCTCTATTTAGCTGGAAGAGTCATAATTTTTTATTTTTATTTCTTGAAAGGGAGAGAGTCACATGGCAAGTACATAGGGACTGGTCCATGACTTTAACTTGACCGGCTCAGAGGAAGCTATCCTTCGAAATATTTTACTGAAGCTGAAAGAATATATCTTCTTTCATGAGTTCACAAAGCTATCAACCTGCTGACAAAAACCAGCAACTTTTATAAAAATAGGATAGAAGGAGGGATTCCTGATGCTGCTGAAGAACGGTTTTGGCTCCTCCTTTGAGATGCCAAGATTGATAATAGTGTGTTGTAAAGATCTCAAATGCCTAAATTTTACCTGCCAGTGGTAAATCAAAACAAAACAAAACAAAACAAACAAACAAAACAAAACAACAACAAGAAATATCTGAGAAGAGCAAGAAATAACCAAACTTTTCTGAAGCAATTAATTGGAACAACTGGAAGTACAAAGGGAAGAGTGACAAGACCTCATGCAATTATCTAGCCATTCGGCACTATTTTCTGAATGTCAAATGATCAGTAGAGCAGACTCAAAAATTTTTGCTCTTCCAAACTAAAATCTAATACCATTTTATTTTATTATTATTATTTTTTAATGCCTACAGCACCTAGTATTCCTAGGTTGTCTTCTATCCAAGTACTAACCAGGCCCGACCCTGCTTAACTTCTGAGATCAGACAAGATCGGGCACTTTCAGGGTGGCCTGGTCATAGACGACTAATACCATTTTAATATTAAATCTTATTATTATTAACGCGTTCACAGTAATCACTTCAGTTTGATTTTTAAGACCAAAACCTACTACTATTTCTTTCAATATGACGCCCAACACACCATCTTACTCTGATTACTGCTCATTTCAGGCCATTCATACTAATTCCAGGCCTTTTCAAGGCCATAGAATGGTAGAGCTTAGAGGGAAGTTGGAGATCATCTAACCTAACTCCTCATTTAGTAAATGAAGGCCTTGAGGTCCTGGAGCTTATGAAGTGAATTTCTGACAGTGGCCAGAACCCAGATCCGCCACTTCTAATCTTCTGTCTTCTTCTTCCTCTTTCTTCTTATTTTGCATATTGAAGTTTCACCTGTTTTTCAAGATAGATAAATGGCACATCCTTGATTATGACCGACCAGCAGAGACCCATCTTTTTGGCCCACACGGGGTATGTAACTTGCTGGGTGTTTGTGATCTTTAACTCCCTTCTTGAATTTTAAACATGTTGATGCCAATGATGCTACCTGAAACAGTGTATGTCCAGTAAAATGCCTTCCACATGGAAACCCTTGGTGCATTTTTGTCAGATTAATAACCGAACAACAACAACAACAAAAAAACAACTTAGCAATTTGGGGCCTTGGCTATTAAATCTGTAATATGAGACAATGGATGCATAAAAATGTAAAAAAGTATAAGTCATAATGCAATGAATTTTGGTCTCCTTGAATAAAAAGGTTCCCCCTATATTTCAAGGTTTGTTATTGATTTTTTTTTTTTTAAATGTCGTCCTTTCTCTTTGAGCCTTTCTTTTCATTAGAACGGGCAGGAGGGAATTAGTGAATTATAGCAGAGACCACACTATTAGGGATTTAAAGATTAAGTTTGGAAATCCATCTGTCTCTTTAAAATATGAAGAGACAGTTCAGCTGAGTACAGAAAGGCTGCCAGCCAAAAAGATTCAGTCAAGTTAAATTGAAAAAGAGTTGGTTAGTTTTTGCCAGTGGATGTTTAAATGTAGGATAATCCATCACCCCAATTCCTCTTTCCTGGTTTATTTATTAAGTAAATGTTTATTATACTAAATTCCATTTCAAACTGGGGCTAGAGATGACTTTTAAAAAGCAGAAATTTCATACAATATGAGAATAGTTTAAAAGGGACAAAGCCATGAATACGTTTCTATTTTTAAATGTGCTGTTTACATGAGACTAGAAGGATGCTTAGAAAGTAAAACTTATCCTCAAATGAAAACTAGCCCTGAGGAAAATCCCCACATGAGAAACAAAATTCCCTCACAGAGGATCTACTAGTAATTTTTTAAAATAGGAGAGGGTGAATAGAAAGAACAAAAAAGGCAGTAACAGGCCTTCCATGTTTTTAACCATAGAGTCAAGAGTATGGAAGTTTATCAGCCAGTATTTAGTGGCTTTGGGGATAAGTAGATACTTGGGCACTTAATTAAATTCACTTCTATGCTATGCGACAATTGTTGAATATTTGTTATATCTAAATCAGTGTGCTAGCTAGGAAATATAAGGTAAATAAAGATGATTACACATAATTTCTATCCTCAAGTTAACCAGAAGTTTCACACAGTGTGGATACTGTTTATAGATCAGCTGATTTGTACATCATCCACCTCTCCACTTATAGACTCTAGTACTGATTTCTTAGGGATCTGAGTTACCTGGTAACTCTTTCCATTCACAATTTAACTGCTTTAATTTGGCTTCCTAGAATGTACAGTTCTTTATTTGGCCTAAATCCAAGTGTTTTCATTAAATCCATCTTAAAGACATTTCCAGAAATCGAACATTGGGCAGTTCTGAGATCTAAAGACCTCATTTGAGACATTTATATTTCAGTAACATTTACTCATATATCATATTTTACTGAATTTTATGAAATACTTTACATTCACTGAAAAACTAACAGAGAGTCATTTTGTTTCTAGAAGGTAAATTGAAACACAGATCAAACTTGAAAGGCATCTTGGGCACAATTTTACTAAAATTTTCGCTTCTTCAAAAATTATTAGGTAGTAAATAGAAGCTGAACCTTTTTCTGCTACCCATTAGGCACTTAGTAATGTACGTTAATGAATGAATTAATTGTTTTGTGAAAAACGTAACCTTGTAACATTTGGAAACTTTCTCTTGTTAAAGTTTAATTACCCAAAAAGGTAAGCAAAGGTAGAGAATGACTCAGTAATGTAGAACACTCTAAGAAAACAAGCTGGTGTTTCCCAGGGCAAAAGAGAGAAGTTACATTTTGAGGAGAGCTGCTGACCACAGGGGCCACTCCATTCGGCCTTAGTGTTATGGTGTAAGACACACCAATTGTAAGTTTCTCCCCCAGAGGTGTTTACCCCATAGAAACCTCATCGCCGAAAGTTGTGACCAACAACCTGATATCCTGGAAAACTGTCCAACGTACCGAGCAGAGCTATCTGATTCCAAAGAGTCAACGGGATTTATTGCCAAGAATTCCTTTACAAAAGTTAGAGGACATATCATTCTCATATTTTGCCCTCCTGGGTGAGATATTTACATAAACACATAGTTTCATTCTTGTACTCATTAGCTGAGTATTCTTTGAAACTTCAGTTACAGATCACTCAAAAGAACAGTGTGACCTTCGTGAAAGCTCAGTCTTGGAACTCTGTGAGGAAGGTAATTACAAGATTAATGTTTTCCCTATTTAAAACTAAAAACTAAAAATAGTTGCAACGGCCTCTACTTATCTTAGAGGGGAGGTAGGCTGACAAGAGACAGGGATTATACTGCTAGAGAACATCCACAATAAATTCTTCCATGTTTCAGCATTGAATATGTTACTCAGGGACTACGAAGCAGTGTATGTCACACATGCAATGTATCTTGTTTTATCAACAAAATGTGAGCTTAATTTATTTCTTTTTGGAATGTGAACAGAAATTCATTATTTTCAAATGTTCATATTTTGATGTTTAATATTTTGGCAGTATTTTAAGCATGCAAAAGATCATTGATTTATTTGCTAAATAGTCTCATTTATTATTTCCATTGTATGGGGAACATGAAGGAATTCAATTGACTTTACCAAGGTTACCAGCAAAGCAATGATAAGAAACCAAGAGTGAATCCTTTCTGCTTTCAAATATTTTGAAATATTTGGCTCATGTAAAGAAAAAAAATATTGTATGATGAAAGAGCCCTTCTGGGAATGAAAAAGAGAAACCTGTCTCTCGATGCCTAGAGGTCTATGCTAGCTCCAAAGATAAAGCTTGTATTTTAGGCACAGAGCTCAAATTAATCTTTTCTTTAACTGGACATTTTCCTTATTATTGTCCTGAACTTGGAAAAACAAATGGAAATAATCACAACATCATAATTTTATAAAAATGTCCCTTCGTAGTTTTATTTTTAATGACAGCATTTTGTGTTTGGGGCACATATTTAAATACTTTAGAATATCAGTGAGGCGTGCATGTAAAAGACCTCTCCTGCATTGTAATAGTTATTGAGCTAATAAAGCTTGTTAGTCAGTTACTATTCTTATCTTCTCATTCAGTCCTTGTAAAAAACTGTCTGGGGAAGAGGCTATTACGATCATGCCCATTTTACAGATGAGAAAATGATGTATAAAAAAGTTACCTCATTTTCCCAAAGTCACACAGTTAGTAAAGGTTGGAGGTTGAATGTAAACAGGCCGAGTATCTAAAACGAAACAGAATTCAGTATATTTAGTTAACCTCACGGCCCTGTCAAAGCTACTTTTTAGCCCATAAAACCTCTTTCCTCTTTCCAAGTGGTTTCTTGAAAATAAGAATAATCACAACAAAAACTTCAGCGGAATGTTGATTCGATTTAGTATTTCTAGAAAACCTTATTTCTATTTCTAGAGCTTTCCTTATTGCTAGAGTTGTTGCCATTGGTCTGCTTACTAGTGCCGTTTTATAGCTAGAGAAGCATTCAGGGCAAACTGAAATCAAATTCACTTTGCCTCTCACAGGCCAGGCAGCCTGGGGCATGTTATCTAATGTCTTCTAGTCCCTTTAGTATTGGTGTTCAGTTAATGGTTCCCAATTTTCTAGATATAATTTTTTTTTAAGCAATTAAAGGGTATTTAATTTAGCAATTAAAGGGAGATTAACTAGTCCAAACATGTCAATTTACAAGTGAAGAAAGTAAGGCCCAGGGGAATTAAGTGACTTTAAAAAGCCCCTCAACTAGCTCCTTGTAGAACCAGCAATGAACCCAAGCTGCCAGAGTGCCAGGCATGTGCTCTTTCACTATTCTGTGCTATTCTCAAGGGGATTAATATATGATTGACGATCTCTGCCACAAGAAGTTTTCCTCAGGCAGATAGCGCATGATTATTTTTAGGTATAACCAGAGTTACTTACGTGCTGGGCAAAGAGGTTTGTGTAGCCAAAAGTCTTTTCGCTGCCTATGAGTTTTAAGCTCCAGCAAATGTGGACAGAGTCTCTCGTTGCCGTTTGTGTGACTCCCACTTGCCAATTTGGATCCATACCATTTTAGCTGAGCTTGGAAAGTTATATAAATATTATTTTGGTGGTTTTCCTGTCTTCTGAAGCTTTGCTGCAGACTTAAATGAGACCTCGTGCTTCAGAGGTTTCTCCTCGGTGAGCATTTCCATAAAGCCTCTTCATGGAGTTTTCCTGCGGGGAACATGTGCCTGTAGCACTGCCACTGGCTCCTTAAATGCATTGAGATCTCTGTGGCATGGCCCAGGGCTTTCTCTTTGGCTCCTGTGTTCAAAGTTTTATCGTTAACGTGGATAAATATATAGATGGCTTGCTGAGCCAAATTACAGATTACACAAAGGTGGTGAGTACAATGAATGTGACAACAAAGGAAACGGGTTATAAAAATCCTAGATTATGGACCAAATGTAATACAGTGAAATCAAAAAAAGGAAATTTTTTTTTTATTCCTGGACTTGGGTGCAAAATTTAAAAACTGTACAAAGATAGATGGGGATTTATGTTTGATATAACATTGGCATAGGTCAAATTATACCTTGGCATAGATAAAAATGCCCAAGATTTTAGGCTGACTGTGAATTTGATATGAGTTAACAGTCATATGGCTATAAAAAAGATCATTTTATCTTGTACTGTCTTACAACCTGTGGGTTTCAGAACAAAATAAATAATTTGGTTTCACTCATTTTAATCAGACCACATATGGACTATTATTTTTCTTTTTATGTAACAGGGACGTAGTTACACTGAAGAGCATCGAGAATGTTTGATAAGAACAAGAGATGATTCAAAAGATATGAAGAATGGTTGAAGGAACTAGAATTTTTTTATCCTGAGGGAATAACGATAACTGTCAACAACTATGAAGGAACTGAGATTGTACCATATTTGCAAGCTGACAATTAGCCTGACAGTGTCATGGATGCTGGCAGGAGACACAAGACAGAGACAGAGGATTGTTTATCATTTATTACTCACAGCCATCAAAGTACCCAGAGTATCAGCATTTTCTTGTGCCAGTTCCTTAAGTTCCAATTCCCACAGGGCAACCCAGAAAGGACCAGATAACACTTGCACACACAGCGAATTGCATTACAGAAGAACCCAAACCTTAGAAAATCCCAATCTTTTATAACAGGCTGCAAAGCAAACCTACCCAACCATTTTCCTAGGAGAAGAGAGATACTATCTCGAAACAAACATCTTTGAAAAGAACAAAGTGCTATCAGCGCCTCTACTGGAAATACATGTTGAAGCAATTAAAGGGTATTTAATTTAGCAATTAAAGGGAGATTAACTAGTCCAAACATGTCAATTTACAAGTGAAGAAAGTAAGGCCCAGGGGAATTAAGTGACTTTAAAAAACCCCTCAACTAGCTCCTTGTAGAACCAGCAATGAACCCAAGCTGCCAGAGTGCCAGGCATGTGCTCTTTCACTATTCTGTGCTATTCTCAAGGGGATTAATATATGATTGACGATCTCTGCCACAAGAAGTTTTCCTCAGGCAGATAGCGCATGATTATTTTTAGGTATAACCAGAGTTACTTACGTGCTGGGCAAAGAGGTTTGTGTAGCCAAAAGTCTTTTCGCTGCCTATGAGTTTTAAGCTCCAGCAAATGTGGACAGAGTCTCTCGTTGCCGTTTGTGTGACTCCCACTTGCCAATTTGGATCCATACCATTTTAGCTGAGCTTGGAAAGTTATATAAATATTATTTTGGTGGTTTTCCTGTCTTCTGAAGCTTTGCTGCAGACTTAAATGAGACCTCGTGCTTCAGAGGTTTCTCCTCGGTGAGCATTTCCATAAAGCCTCTTCATGGAGTTTTCCTGCGGGGAACATGTGCCTGTAGCACTGCCACTGGCTCCTTAAATGCATTGAGATCTCTGTGGCATGGCCCAGGGCTTTCTCTTTGGCTCCTGTGTTCAAAGTTTTACCGTTAATGTGGATAAATATATAGATGGCTTGCTGAGCCAAATTACAGATTACACAAAGGTGGTGAGTACAATGAATGTGATAACAAAGGAAACGGGTTATAAAAATCCTAGATTATGGACCAAATGTAATACAGTGAAATCAAAAAAAGGAAATTTTTTTTTTATTCCTGGACTTGGGTGCAAAATTTAAAAACTGTACAAAGATAGATGGGGATTTATGTTTGATATAACATTGGCATAGGTCAAATTATACCTTGGCATAGATAAAAATGCCCAAGATTTTAGGCTGACTGTGAATTTGATATGAGTTAACAGTCATATGGCTATAAAAAAGATCATTTTATCTTGTACTGTCTTACAACCTGTGGGTTTCAGAACAAAATAAATAATTTGGTTCCACTCATTTTAATCAGACCACATATGGACTATTATTTTTCTTTTTATGTAACAGGGACGTAGTTACACTGAAGAGCATCGAGAATGTTTGATAAGAACAAGAGATGATTCAAAAGATATGAAGAATGGTTGAAGGAACTAGAATTTTTTTATCCTGAGGGAATAACGATAACTGTCAACAACTATGAAGGAACTGAGATTGTACCATATTTGCAAGCTGACAATTAGCCTGACAGTGTCATGGATGCTGGCAGGAGACACAAGACAGAGACAGAGGATTGTTTATCATTTATTACTCACAGCCATCAAAGTACCCAGAGTATCAGCATTTTCTTGTGCCAGTTCCTTAAGTTCCAATTCCCACAGGGCAACCCAGAAAGGACCAGATAACACTTGCACACACAGCGAATTGCATTACAGAAGAACCCAAACCTTAGAAAATCCCAATCTTTTATAACAGGCTGCAAAGCAAACCTACCCAACCATTTTCCTAGGAGAAGAGAGATACTATCTCGAAACAAACATCTTTGAAAAGAACAAAGTGCTATCAGCGCCTCTACTGGAAATACATGCAGAAAGAGGGGAGATACATGGAGAATTATCTTTCGACAATGATATCTATATCTTGAGGGTTGTCGTGTTAAAGAGTATTAGAAATCTGTCACTTAAGAAAAAACATTATCCAATTGTTGAAAATTACAGAAAGTTCGTCGACAAGGAAATATTTTATTAAAAAAAAAGAACAAACTCAAAATGAGATGGACTTTTTAAGAACTTAGACATGTTCAGACAGAAATCAAGCAGCCGTTTGTTGTGACGATTGAATAAATATTCACATACCAGAGAAGCACAGAATTTAATGTTACATTAAGCTTCTTCCAGCACTTTACTTAGAAAATAGAGGGAAAGAAAGAAATGAAGTAACTAGGGAAAAATGCATGACAGAAAAGGATAAAGAGCACTTTCAAATTTGAAATACCTCATGTATATCTTCTGGTGCTCTATCTATATCCCAAGAGGATCCAGACCTCTGATAAATCAGAGATAGGGCCATATCCAAAACTTGATGAACTTGATGACATAATCTCCCTTGTCACGCCTTTTAGCTAAAGAGAGAGAGAGAGAGAAGGAAAGAAAGAAAACGCTGAGAGAGAGAGAGAGAGAGAAGGAAAGAAAGAAAACGAGTCAAAGTTCTGTTTAGAAATAAAGAAACTTTGAAGCCTTATTCTACGTTGATTATCTTTTGTTTTGAGGAACAGAATCTTTGCTAAGGAATACTTTATAATTTACCTGAAAATACTTCTGGTTGTCCAGACACTTTAACTGAAGCTTAGGAATATCCCAAAAGAAAACACAGTGCTCACAGGGGTTTTTTAAAGAAACAAAACAAGTTTGTTTCCCCCGACTCTGCCCACCAAAAAACAGATTGCTTAAGAATAATTGTAATGTCAGTTAGCATATGGACATTTTTCGCTTCATGGATTTATTAACTGTTCATGCTATTTGAATTCATCGCACACCACACATGTAAGATGATACAACTATAACCAATGGGTGGCAACATGACTGTGGCCAACTTGGCCTCTATTTCTTTACATGTAAAGAAGCGAGAGGATTGAAATAGATGACAGCAATGTTTCTCTCCATCTTTCCAAACTGCAGAGAATTCTTCTTAAAAGCTGGAATAAATTTGGAGCTCTGGGGATGGTAGGTAATAAGGCCTAGAAGAAAATAAAGGTGGAAATCCCCTTTGAAAGATGGTTTAAAGGGAATTTCTCATCTTAAAACACAGAAACATCAATCAGGATATTGGATAGGCTATGGGATGGAGGGATATAAGAGTATCTTATGGTGCTTTGGAATGAGACATGAGTGTAGTTTATGGCAGGAATCTGAAAACAAAAATTTCACTCTTTGCTAAATACTGCAGGGAATCCTATTTTTAAAAAATGACCTTGGAAAGGGCCCCAGACTGGCTGAAGTGTTGATCCCTGGCTCATCATGCTGTAGAGGAAGCTGTAGGATGAGGAGGCCTTGCTCCTGAACAGGTAGACATCTGTCTGAAAACGATTCCTTTATTCTTTTAAGAAATAAGAGATACAAACTTTAGAGGGCCCTTCTTTTGCATCTCAAAACAGATAACCTCTACTGGTCTGGGTCGGTTTGATCCCAGATTGCATGTGCACATATAGTGATTTAAGCACTTTTTCTGGAGATTATGGCTTTACTCTACAAACGCTGTGATTAAGTAATAATTGAAATACCCCTCTGGCATAATTTATCTCAGAAGGCACACATCTCAGATGTCACAAATCATATCTCAGAATTTATTCAGTATTTTGAGGCTTAAAATATTTTTTGAAAATAATTGTTTCAATAAGTTTTAGATGTCAATTCTAAAAATTGACATCCTGTCAAAACTACAGGGTTTAAAAAAATTACTTATGATTTTGAATGATTTATTAAATGATTCCATACCGTTTATACATCTTACCATGACTATATACAGCTTTGACAGTGTACAAAATTTATCAATATAATTACAGTACAAAAGCTTTAGTATTTCAGTAAAACACTGTGTAATGAATCCAATTAAAAAAAAGGAATTTTAATACATATTTTTTTTCTATACATATAAGCATCTGCTCTAACTTCTGCCTCCTAAAACTGTTGCTTATTTTGTTTCAGCTTTAACCCTTAAAAATAGTAAAAGGATGATCTGGGTTGGAATGTTCATTAGTTTAACAGCAGGAGTCAAGTTAATCTCCTTCATACCCACACGTAGATTTACTTTACTCAGTGTTTAAGATACTTTAGAAAGGTCTCTTGGAGGGAGCAATTTTGATCTAGAACTTGGGATATCTTGAGGGCTTAAACCAATCAGAACTCAGACTGAGAATGAGTTTGCCACATTTTTTTTTTTTTAAAAATCAAAAGGCATCTCTATTCTAGAGTGACCTTGGGAAAGTAATTTTTTCATCCTGGGATGCAGATAAACAAGATAGAGGGCAGCTGCACTCATTATAAATATCTTGTAAAGTAGGCAAAATGCTGCACTGTAACTCCTGTAGCCAGAAAGCCAGGAAAGAGAGGGCTTATGTGACCTTTCAGGAATATGCTGTTCACCCCAAGGAGCCAAGAGTAATTAAAACAGAGAGTTAGTTCTTCTCTAAGGAGGGATCAATTTACTCCAAACAGCCCACAGCTTTTTATCACTTGGTATGGTGCTCTTGCTCTGGGCAAGGGAGGGTAGGGGAGACCCGGTGAGGGGGGTTGAACAAGGAGCAGTAATCTGAGCAGGAAAAAACAAAAATAGAGTGGAGAATAAAGGGAGGAAAGAAAGAGGAGCAGGCTCTGGGAAGCCCTGTGCCACTTACTGGCAATCCTGTGCTCAAAGGCCTCATAGAGGGCAGGTGGCTATTTTGGTCGGTTCCCGTTATAGATGGATGTAGATTCTAGTTCAGCCCTGAGGAAGCGAGTGGAAACTGGACTTGACAACCACTCTTCGTGTCATATTCTTTCTCATGAATCTACAGTGACTCTCATACTTCATCTTGCAGAACCCTCTGAAGTTCAGATCCTTTATGTTTCCTATGCAAGCTCCAGCTACTCCTCCAAGCACATTCTCCAGCTAAACTGCTCTCCTAGCTATAAGCCCCACACCTACACCTCCTTTTCTTTATTCTTTGGTTTTACCTCCTCTCTTCCTTTGCATATGTCTAAAACACCTCCACCTCCTAGGTCGAGGTATAATTTATTTCATAATAATAACTTACATTGCATAAAGCTTTATACCAAGCACTTAAACATGCACCATCACACCTGAGCCATTGCCTCCTGAGCTATTTTCTTGACTTTCTTGACCCACACCAACCTCTCCCATATTCCATCTCCTCCTAGAGCATTTGCTCACTGATCTAACTCTACAGAATCAACCTCTAGGAATGGAAGGAATGGAAGGAATGTAGTAATCTACATTTTCAACAAACTCCCCAGAAAAAACATTGTTTATACATTTTTACCATGACCATGACAAATTCGTATGATAAAAAGTAATGTGTGAAGATATGTACAGTTCCCAGATGATTCTGGTAGTGTGAGAACCATAGGTCCATATCAGTCATTTCAACAATGATTCGGACACATTTCTTATTTCATTACTTAGCTTTCCAACAGGGTAGAAATGTACTCAAGAGCAAGAACTAGGCCTGTACTGTCCCTGTCTCTCCAGCGCTAGAAACGCCAGGCTCAAAGCAGGTGCTCAGTTAATACCTGAATGGGCTTGATTATACTCCCAATAAAATAAGAAAAAAATTAATAAGGACCTACATGGCATGGTGCATTTGAAGAAAAAAGAAAATTTTATAATTAGTGGATTAAAGAATCATGTATTAGTAAGAATGAAAAAATACTCAGGTCACTTAATAGACCACAAGATGACCACAGGTCAGCGTCCATGTATTGCTTTAGACCTAGCAGCAAAGGACCTCTGAAAGCATCAATAAACTTGTAGCTTGTAGAAACCACAAGGCAATTAACTCTTTTAAATCTGACTTATTCTTGAAGTGCCATGTTCAATTATAAATTCTACAACTAAAGAAGAAATTTGAGTAGTTGGACAGAGTTAAGAATCAAAACCTCATACATTCCTGGTGAGAATGTAAAATGATGCAGCCTCTTTGAGAAATAACCTCATGGTTATTCAAAAAATTAGACATAGAGTTAGCATGTTACCCAGGAAATCCAATTCTAAGAGTATACCCAAGCAAATCGAAAACACATACCTATACAAAAACTTGTACACAAAATGCTCACAGAAGCATTCTTTTACTAGCCAGTGGATAACTATGAAAGCTGACAGATAAAAAAAAAAAATGTGGTATAGCCAAACAATGGAATATTATTTGGCCATACAAAGATATGAAGTGCTAATCATGCTACAATGAGGATGAACTTGTCTTGAAAACATGTTAGTAAAAGAAGCCAGACATAAAATGTCACATATCTTATAATTTCATTTATATGAAATGTCCAGAATTGGCAAATCTATAGAGACAGAAAGTGGATTAGAGATTGCCAGGGGCTGAGAGGAAGGGGAATGGGAAGTGACTGCTGGTGGGTATAGAATTCTGGAATTAGATAGTGGTGATGGTCACATAATTCTGTGAATATACTAAAAATCACTGAATTGTATATTTTTAAATGGTAAATTTTATGGTATGTAAATTATATTTCAATAAAGTTTTTTTGTTTGTTTGTTTGTTTTTAAGTAAAGGGGAAGAAATCGAGAGCAATGTGGGGAGGGAGCAATATGGGCAGCAAGACTCCCAAGAAATGTTTTTTAAAAAATAAGAGACAAGAAAGCGGTTTTACTAAGGGCTGCCTTTTAATTAAAAAAAAAAAAAAATTATGGCTAGCCATGGAGAAAAAGACATAGACTATAAATACAGCCTGAGGGGTTTAGGTTGGATATAAGGTTTTCCTACCGACAGAAGTTGGAATAAGAGGTTTTCACATCTCTCTTTTGGGTGGACTTAAATAGTGCTTAGAGTAGGTTTTATGTGAGCAGGACAATTTGTAGAAGGCCTTCCTGAAATGGGAGAGGGATGAATTAGATGACTTTTCAGTTTTTCTCTCTCTTTTCTCTCTCTCTTGAACACTCAGCATTCAGTATAACACACTGCCTCCAGTACATTTAGTCTTGGAGAAATAAAAGAGGAGACACTTTGTTTCTCAAAAACTTTTATTTGGTTTCTATATTCAGTCATAAATACACAGTTCTCTTGAGACTGTAAAAGTCTTCTCTAAACAATTAACTTTCATTTAAAAACAACTTGAAACTGCACTTGCAACCTTTCATTTCAATTGTTTATGAAAAGAAAGTAATTTCAAGTAATGTATAGTTACTTCTACACATTATTAATATGAATACGTAGAATGTACTTAACCTGGCAAATAGTTTTAAAATCTCCATAAGCCTTTGAATTCAGTAAAATATCATCCTCACTCATATTTTCCCAGGGATGTAACCATGTCTTTTAAGTCCTCCCCCGGCCTCCCAATGCTCCTTGCCTTATGCAAAAACAAGTACCTGCTTTGGATCCACTCAGCACAATGTTCCTCACTCTCTGCCTGGGACTCAGATTCCCATGAAAAGAAAACAAACTGAGGGACACGATTAGAGCAAGGAAGTCTCTTCTTGGCCCTGTCACCAGATTCAGATCAGATCCTTTCTAGTCTTTATTCTCTGGTCAGGTCGGATACTGCTTCATTTTATGGCAAAGTTTATATCAGTATTGATGTTCTTGGTTTCGCCATCATCCACATTCAACAATCTTCATTCACTGAGAAAATGTAGAAATTTTAACTTTCCTATTTTGGGTTAGTAATATAAGTCTCCATTTCCAATATCTTCAGATGTTTTTAACCCAGCAGCATGTCTACTGAATAATGGACTATAGTCTTAGGAGAAGGTATCGTTAAAACTTTATTTGTTGTTAACATTGACTACAGGTAATTCTTGGCCAAGACATGCAGCACTTCACCTCCTCAGGAGGGGATCCTGTCTCTGTCCTGCTAAGCAAGGGCATGGTCAAACTGCCCTTTCTCCAGGCCTTCAAGTCCATCAGCCCAGGTCGAGGTCGGCATGCTCCGATATGGGTCCAGAAGAATCCGGAAGCACCTGACGATGAGAATCCCCAGGAAAATAAACAACAAAATCACAAAAACAAATGTGGTTTTCTGCTCCAGAGACATGCTAGAATCTGACAATGTGTTCCCAAGGGGCGCTAGGGGTGAAGGGACGGGCTGTCCTCCATCCATCGTCCAGGGAAACCAGAACACAGGATCTCCCAGTTTCCTTTTCTTCCATCATCAGTCTGCCAAGAGCATGGTGGCTGCACCTTGGAAAGGCTGAGTTATCTGCAAGAAGAAAAAGAAGGAAAGGAAATAACTAATAAGAGAGTGACTTTATTTCTAGGTTCACAGTCTTGTTTTTCAGAGAGAAGAAAGAATCTCTAAACTGTTTCGCCAGAAATGCCTAATTCTGTATAATTACAGGGAGGTATATTTTACTCTTGCATAAAATTACCAAGTTGTCCTCAGAGCAGCCACCTGAGGCCAGGAGGGATGGGAGGAGAAAGCAACCAGAGTACAGAAAATGAGAAATGTTCAAGGTAATGTTGACCTCAAGGCGTGCCCGCCAACTTGACACCCGAACCTAGCCTCCCCTGCCAAGTCTCTTTTAGATTCTCTCCAATAATATCACTTTCACAACATTCCTGTAATGATACCACTGATTGAACACGAGCTATATGTAAGGACTGTGGCTAAACTCAACATATAGTAGCTACCCTACTATAAGCTCTATGAAAGTAGTGACCTCTATAGCCCCAGTCGAAGAAACTGAGGCTAGAAAAGGTGATTAATACAGAAACTCTCTCAGGAAGCATGGAGTTCTGGGCTCTAGCCTCTGGCTTCCATTTTACTGCTAAATGAGTATGGGATCTGAGAGGTCACTAAACTGTTAAAACGGAAGTAGAAGTGCTTGTGTTACATTGTTATAATGAGGACGAATGTCTGTGAAAACTCTTTGAAAAGTATACAGAGAAGAAAAACCAAGTGTTATTTCACTTAAAACATGACTAAGAGAACCACGATGCTTCTCTTTTGCTTTCTGTTGCTTGAGCCAAGAGAGAAGGGAGGCGTTTCAGACGTCCAAACCATCACACTCGTGCTGCTTTTTCTTTTTTCTGCAGAAAACAAAGACCAGGTTCAATACTTGACCCTGAGAGGCACCTAGAGAACTGAGCTACGGAAAAAAAATCGACTGACTGAATTTTTAAAAAACCTTACAGCGGCTTCCTACTGTTTAAGATCATTTGATAGAGAGAAGGAGAAGGAAAAAGATGAGTTATCACTATTTCCATTTTACTGGTAGGAAAAATGAAGGCATGTGGATGCTACTGTTTGTCGAATTGAAGTATTCACAAAAGCTATCAAAAGCTTCAGATATTTAAATAAATTTTGTAAAGAAGAGTATCTATATTATACGTTACTATCTAGAAAATTATATGACATTTATTTATAAATCTGTTTATGAGAAAAATTACATAACAGAGCCGTCAGGTATGGAAATAACATGAGTTCAAAAGAATTATACTCTATGAAAATAAAGCAACCAAATAAAAGTAGAAATTATTACCTAAAGCCTTAATACAATATTTCTTCAGGTAACTTACAATCATTGCATTGAAGTATGACATTAGTAATCATAACGACAGTTTGCATGTATGTTGACACGTCAAAGTTTATAAAATCACAGTTTTAAAAACAGTTTATAAAGGGAATGACAAGCAGTATCTGGAGGGGGGAAGTTACCAGTTTGGGGGGAAAGAATATTTTGCAGTTCATGACTCTGATTTTTTTTTAAAAAGCTGGGAAATTTGCAATGGATTCGTTTATGATACATTTTTATTTTGAAGTAAGATTGGGATACAATTTGACAGTATTTATTTATTTTTTTAAATAAGCTCCTTAGGAATATAGAAGATGCTCACGGACTGGGTTTGGTTTTGGTTTGCTTGGGTGTTAAGTCCAGATAGGCAACTGGTGCCAAGGGGAGGGGACAGGAAAAGGGTGGCTGGAGCTTCCAGTGCAGCTCTCCTGAGTGTGTCCTACTCGGGCTCTCTGTACTCACCCAAAATATGCAAACCAGGCTTAATCATATGAAACCTAAAATTCTCCAAGGGCTGGGCCAAAAGAAAACCATGTGGTGCCAGAGGAATAGATGCCTGAGCCATCCCTGCCATGTTCCCTCGTCATTTTATGTCCTACTCAGGATCCCCACACTTCGATCCTTGCCCCACCCCGCTGCTTACTGGAATCCTATTCTATGTCCATTTTCCCTCCAGCTCAAATGAGGCCAGGATCCTTTTCTTTGTCTATTCTCAACATATCTGAGACAGACATACATTTTCAGAAAGTTCTTTATGAAAATGCTGTATAACCCAAAAAGGAAATATAGGAAAAGTAAAGATCATTAATTGTGTAAACGTACAACATGAAGATTTCTGAATTTGAAGAGGTCGATGAGAACAGTGAAGAACTGGATATAGGACGCTTTGAGCCTGTGATAACTACTCCCTAACCACAGGCTGGCTGACTAGTGTAACAATACCTTGTTCAATCCTTCCCTTTCCATCCCTGGCCTCCACTTGATAAGAGACATCTTGACACCTAGGGTCAGTCTTCCTCAGTCTTGTCCTTCAAACAAGGCAAACGCCAAGCCCTTTTTCTCCTAGCTCAACATCTCATACCTCCTAGGCTTCTCCCATGACTCAGGTTTTAGAGCTGGTACACCATTATTTGGTAAAGGGTAACTAATCCTAGAAGCTCTAGTAAATAACCTACTCATCTGATTCAGATTAGAATGATTTAAAAATCAGTTTTAATTTGCAGTTTTTCCACCTTATGCTGATTAAAAGGCAGATGCAAAGATATGGATAACTCTCTTTGCAGCCTGATTACATGTTTTGAAAACTCTACAGCTCTTTATAAGTTGTAAGCCTCTCCTCTCCCAGCATACCGCGGTGCTCAAGGTCCTACTAAAATAACTTCGTTTGGTCTAATCATTAAAGGCTATTAAATTGAGTATTTTACCAAGGAGAAGTTAGCACATTAACACATTAGTGGGGACTTGCCTATGAAAACTATTCCACTTTGAAGGAGGGGAAAATGTGTAGGTAGAAAGAGGATTGAAGCTAGAAATCGCTGGGACCGAGGGGCTGCTAGAGAGAACTTGGGAGGTGGAGCGGACCTGGGGTGCTATGAGCAGATGGCCCAGCAGGAGAGGTCTGGGTAGGGATGGGAATGTTGGGTAGAGATGATAAGATCGGGTGGTTATAAAGGAATATAAGGATACAGATCCAGAAAGAAATGCCAGCCATTTCATAGTTTTTTCTAGGACTGATTGAAATCCTTGGAAGAGCCTGCTTTTTTTTTTTTTAAATCCGCAATCAGCTCATCAATAATTTACAAATTCGGAAAGCTCAATAGCATGTTTCAGTTCAAGGAAACATCAGATATATTAAGATGCAGAAAAAGAACTAATGTAATCACTTGACAACTCCAGTACAAAAATATTCAAAAACATGTAAATTTTTTAAATGTCTGTCTTAGAGTAACATATCCCTTTTTGGTATAAAAGATTCTTAGAAAATGTTCACAATTGCTTTTAGCAGAATAATGAAATCTTTCTTTTAAATGAGTGGTGAAATCTGGGTAAGTAAATTATTTCAGAAGGTTTTGACACACCTGTCATAAGTGTTAATAACAACAAAGGCAGTTATTTTAAGTATAAGAAGGACCACAGTCACTCACAGCAGTATTTTCGTCCTGACTGGCTTCCCCCATCATGCAGCACATCTGTGTCTTCCCTTTGCCAGGTCCGTTTGTGTGTGCTCAGAAAATAAAGTCTAATTTTAATACTGGACCGAGGAAACCTTAATTAAAAAATGCCATTTTTAAAAATCCTATAATACATCCCTTTTCTCGAGTCAGATTCCCCAGACTGTGATATTCACAAAATGTAAAACACCGTGAATTACTTATGAAGCCCTGTGTGAGCAGTTCATCTTAGCCACAGCCATTCTATTAGCTCCTCACTTTAGCTTAAGTAATTTGCAAAGAGACCCTCTCTTTCTTTCCCCATACATCCTGCATACTGCATCAAGATTCATCTTTCTAAGCTCAGATTTTATCCCTCCTCCCCTCAGAAAACCTTTTACTCCAATGTCTGAGACCCTAACCCACCCATTAACTCCCTCATGGACCTGATACACTTGTTTTCTGGACCACAAGCTAGGTCATATTCTGACAATGGAGTTTATTTAGGTTATTAATTTATTTTCATAAAAACTTTTTAAAAGAACAAACATCAAATCACATTGGGCTTCAAGTAAAATAACCAATACATTGATAAGAACAAACTGACATGTAATAGGGTCTGCAGACAGCTGAGGAGACACCCTCACCTGGTCTATCTGCAGCTTCACCCAACACCTGCTGTTCTTTGAAGCCCTAGCGTTCCTGGCTCTGAGCTTTGAGTCACGATGCTCTCCTCCTCACCCGACTCCTGCCTGTGGATTTCTCTTCGTCTCTTAGAGTCCACACCAAATATCACCTCCTCAGTGGGACCTACATCTCTCCCTTCACAGAAAGGAATGCATGCTTCCTGCTCTGTCTCCAGGAACAGTGCACCTGCATTTCTGCTGCAGCATCTGTTAACAGGATAAGTCTCCATGGGGTTCGTCTCCTTCCCCTTATTAAACAACAAACTCCTTGAGGAATTCCTTGTTGTTCTAGGATTACTGCCTTTTTCGAGAGAGGTTGAATCACCTCTCTAGCCCCTTACAGACCAGGGAATTGAATTCAGACCTCTGGGTGCCAGCTGATACAGACAGGGGGTTAAAAAAAAGCTTATGTCATACAGCTGAACTGGGATGTCAGATGATTATATTTGAAATAGATCTTGTTTCAAAGAATCACAGATAGTCTGAGTCACAGTGACATTTTAATAGTCATAGCTCTCATGGTTTGAAAAGCAGTTATTTGGCTCTTTAAATTTTCCTTGGCCTCAGTGCTGATAGGTGGGGTCTGAAATATAAAAATCAACTGGAGATAAGAAGTTTCCCCCTATTTAAAGGGTTGACCCTTTTTACCTAATCTGCTTTTTTGGTGGGGAAGGGCAGCCATTTAAAATATCCTGCATCTAAATGTCTGACATGGAAACTATAAATGTCAACATTTATAGTACCCTTCTCAGGCTTAGATCCTTCCTTAGGACATTTCAATAGCATGTCATTATACAATTGCACAATAAGAAAAAATATTTTATCTGAAGACAGTATATCTCAGAGCAATGACATGTTTCTTTTTTCATTTTTGAAGCGACGGCAACAGAATGGATTAAGTACAATTGGCACCACACACAGGCATTTGATTCTGCCATCTCACTTTTGTGGTCACTGACTCTAGTACCCGCCCTCCTGCAATGGGTCGCAGTGATAACAGTGGCAGTAGGGACGGTATACGTGCCTGACACATAGCGAGGGGTCCATAAATAGGTGATGATGAATATTTCCTCTTTATATCATTTTTGTGCAAAATAAGATTTCTTTCTAATTTCTGCTATGTAAACAAGCACGTGAAGGAATGGTGAGTATAAGTAAACTGCCAGAAATTAAAAAAAAAATCAGTTACCAAAAGGGTAGCTTTCCCCTAAGAATGCTGGATAGCAAGTCTCTTTCCGGCATGTGGGAATGAGTAGAAAGTCGTCATGCCTCTGCTGCTAAAGGCATGCAGAGTGCAGTTAAGCAATGTTGTCTGTATTTTAAGTACTCCTAAACCACATAATTGCCACACCTAATTTTTAAAACTTCTAGGCCAGAAACCTAGTTATGCGATTTGACATGTTTTCGAAAATAGGTGCAAAACAGTTCGTCCATTGAGCAAGAACACTCACAGGCTTGTCCAGTTTACATTCACATGTGACCAACGAGACACTTTGTCCTACAAAGACATCCTGTGTACCTTATTTATATTTATCCTGCAGACGAGCGAGACCAATCTGTAGACTGTAACAGGAAGGGAATTGGCTGGGTAAGTGGGACTGAATGTGTAACAACTGCAGACGCAAACTTACTCAGAGTGAAGCATTATTCTGCCACAGTTCTCAAGCTGACTATTGAAATGTTAACGTGGCTTTTAGTGATTAAAGTAATACATATCCTGAGACTGAGGCTAAATAGAATTATCCTCTCCTTTTTGAGTTAAAGGAAGCCTCAGCTGCATTGCTGTTTGCATACCTGGAGTCTCTGGAGGTCCAGTCCCCATTCCACACACCTCCCCAGATGTGTAAACATCTCAGTCAACCCTATTATACATCTCCCCCCCAACAATTGTGAGCACTCCACAAAGGTCACCTCATCATCTAAGTAATCAAATCCCTACACAAGCGAAAGTTATTTACCTATAAATCTTGTATAAATTCTGTGTATGTGAGCCCCGTGAACAGTAACTTGCATTCCAGGATATACACACAAAGATGCAAAATGTTTCCTATAAAGTCAAAGAATTCATGGCCCTCTTGGTGACCAGCCAAGGACTTCGAGTAAAGCTTTCCTGGCTCTTTCTAGGCATTTTATGCATTTTAACCACCACCTCTCCTCTTTTGCGGGGAGGCTCACAGAAACACATGGCAACTTCCATATTCTTTTCCAAATACAGCCCTCCTGTTCCCATGCAATAGCCTTGATGCTTCAGAATTCACGGGAAGGCTAAGGGTAAATATTATTTGATACACTCAAACAATAGACCTAAGGCTACTAGAAAGCCTGTAAACAATAATTTAAAGACATGTCAATGTGGTCAGCTACAAATGTCAACAGGCAGTTTGGAAACTGTTGCCAGCCCCCATGTCTGCCCTGGGAGGTCTGTTCCCTCTGGCCGCCTCTGCAAAGTCAGCCTCAGATGCGAGTGGACCTTGCCATTCCCTACTCACCTCACCGATGCTTGTGAGCCCTGGGCAGGAGACCTTTCTCTTCAGCCTGAGCCTTAACCTCAGCTTTGCTTCTCTATCTTCATCGTTCTTCCTAACATCTGCTTGAAGAGTTTTAAAGGGACTGCAGGGCAAAGCTGCAGCCTAGCTGAGAGCATCAGAAAAATAGCACCTAGTCTTAGTAACTGGAGGTATCGAAAGGCATCATCAGCAAACTGGAACTTTACATTTCAAACAATAAACATTACTATTCTACCCAGTATTCTTTCTCTTTCCTTGTGTGTTTCCTAGTCAAAAAGAATGCTTGCTGATACTCAAAAGGCTAAGGGTGCACACTGATAACCACCCAGGGACACCAGGGACAGTCAGCACTCTCATTATCAGTTGTTGAGCTGTGATCCTTTGTAAACAAATTAAAACATCCTTATTACGTTTCTGAAGGTTGGATGTTTTAGGTGAACAGGAAAAAAAAAAAAAAATACTGTCATGGCCAAATAGCTTTTTCTTTGCAGCTTAGCAAAGCAAAAAAAGCCTGTCTTACCACTCCTTTATCCAGTATCAGTAGCATTACAAACTTAAGCATGCTTTAAAAATAAAGGCATCATTGCATTTCACATCCCCACCATTAACTTTACCTAGCAACTGTTTAATTAGACTTTATCTGACACCTAGATCTAAAATCAGAACTTAGATCCAAAAGGTATCTATGCAATTATTGCTCATGCATAAATTGTAAAGTAAGAGAAAAGCATTTAATTAGCCTGTCACAGATACAGTTTGGGTCAAGTACCTGAATCTGGCTGAACAAACACTTGATCCATTTCCTGGTGGAACAGTTACAGGTAGTTACAAGCTTCTTTAGTTTCCATTCTTCCCGACCAGGCTGTGTGAAAGCAGTAGACAGTGGTAGCTAGCTGCAAGCAGCTGATGGCACACCCCAGATCTAAAGCTGTTGTTTCAGGCTTAGAAACTTCCCATTAAAACCCTGGAGTTAAAGGAGCATCGTCTTTCTGCGTGAGGCATCATGAGCGGCCAATACGGCTGCTTCTTTGAGGCAAGCCATGATTTCCATTCTGCCTCAGCAACTCTTCAGAGGATTCTGCTTCAGTGAGTAGAGGCAGTATCCTAGCAGTGTGTCTGAAATCATCTTCAAGAAAGCATTAACATTCAAAGGGAGTACGGGGGGTGGAAAACATCACAGGGCATTCCCATACCTTTTCAAAATCAAAGCCATAAATCTACTAGTGTTCTGCTCTTCCCTATTGATTATTGACATTGTCCCTCTTTGAGGATGTCAATTAGCACCTTGCAGCCACCAGCCTCCACAATGATTATGCTTTATGACCTTCAGGCCAACTTAATTAATGAAAAGACTCTAGGGAAGGGCATCAACTTAACATTTGGGAGATGAAAAAAAGTCTCCTTTTTCATAAAGAAAACAAAACTGACCTTTCAGAAAAGCAGCAGTTTGTAGGAGACAAAGAGAAAAAGGAAAATTAAAAAATAACAAAATCATATTTTCGCCACCTGTTTGTAAATTTGCTAGGCTGTCATTTGCTTGTCCAGTGTCTCCTTCGGCCAGCCTGCATAATTGTGACCTTGGCAGGCGCCCCACCCCATACAAGCCACCCAAGACCACTTGATGAATAAAGATAGACCGTTTGTGAGAAAGTCGTTCTAATTCTACAGATAGTAGTTACATGATACAATACTTAAACTATTTTCCTTGAATAGAGTGCCTAAGTAAGTTTGGAAAATATCATAGGATAAAATTTATCTTTTTAAAAAAGTGGATCTCTGGAAAGAATTCAGCATAATCCTTAAGACGGAACATTCGCGTGTTTTGGCAACTCACCATTTTCTTTGTTGAAGTGGAAGCATAGTTAGCGACAACACCCACCCACCCACCAAATGATGGGGTCTGTGATATTTAAAGCTGACTCTGACTGTGCCTGTCATCTATGCTGTCTCTTCGCCTTGTGAGAAGCTCGGGGACTGGAACACAGCTCATTTTCTAAGAGGAAAACCCACATGGGCTAAACGTTAGGCTCTAACGTCAAAATCAAATGCCGAACATTAGAACCTAGCCTCACAAGAACATGAAGGTTTTTTCTCCATGTTTCCTGGATTTTTAACTGATTTCCTTTCCAGTTAGTTTTACTTACTGTATTTATCACACACACACACACACACACACACACACACACACGCAACTCACACACTCACATTCACACACACACTCACAAAACAATGGGACAAATAAAATACAAAAGAGCACCATTATTCAATACTAACTGGCATCCTTTGTGCTTTTCAGCCGATGGTGCTGGTAGACAGAGCGCCCAACAGAGGGTGGTCAGGGAACATTCTGACCCCACCCTCCCTTATATACTTATCATTCCATGTGGTTAAGAAAGGGCTGTAGTTAGAAACAACTGACCCTGCCCAGGAGGCCTCCTCAGATATTGCTGTGGCCTATGTCTCAGAGAGGTGGAAGGGAACGTGAGAGGCCATGGCTGTTCTTTAGCTACTCTGCAGGCTGAAACCATTCCAGAGATGAGCGCCTGGCCTATTTTTAAAACTCTCTTGAGAAGGAGGTTCCACAACCTCCTCTGACAACCTCTGTTTAAACTAACTCCTCCATGGCTTATTTAGTCTAAATAAGCATATTTTCTTCTTATTCTACCCTTGCTGCAAAAAGTCAATCATTAACCATCACAAAACTTGTTAGAATGTCCTTCTCCCAAGGAAGCTGAACTATGCAAACCAAAAAATACTGAAAAAGGTCTGCTGCTACCAAAATCTTGAAGCCAATTTGGATATTTCTTTTACAAGATAATTATAACTGGAATTATTGGACTCACTCGGCCCTTCTCCCATACAATTATGCTTTGTAAATCATTATGAAGTCTTAAACAACAAGTAAGGATTTACAAAAAGTCCAAAAATATTTCATAGTAGGTGCTATTTCTTTAGTCTTTTATAATCTTTAGAGCTCTTCTCTGAATTCTTCCCCAAATTTCTGCTTTCCAGTGCAGCTTTAAACAGAGAGCCTAGAATGCCACACAGAGCTGTGTAAAGCTTAGACTAACACGGAATTGTGATGAAATAGGATGGTTTCACAGGTATTTCTGCTCTGCTTTTCTTATCCATTCTGATTCCGGGGTTATTCCTGGATGTTAATCCAGCCTTTCTTTTTAACCACACGACATCATGACTTAGTATTGTTAGAAACCTACATTCTAATTTCAAGTCTCTGCTTTCATGTTCTTTGGGTTACAATTCTTTCCTAAATGTCCTATGTTGCACTTTTCCATAAAGAAATAGACAATGAATATGAAAAAGGCTTCATGAGTCATCAAGATTTACGCCAACACAAGGCTGTATTATTCTTGTTATCATCTTTGTGTTTCTTTCCGATTCTGCCTAATTCTCAAAATAAACTTGAATTGATTATTGGTTTAATCTTCAAAATGTAAACATGATTTTCTTTTCATTTTCATCACTAGATTCTTTGTAAAAATCTTTTCTTCTTTCCTTTGTGTAGATTTTTTCTTTCATCTATTCCAGAAACAGTCATTAAGTGTCAGACATGTTCTGTATTAGATGTTGCAAAGAATAAAAAAATATGGGTCCTGGCTCCCTGCTTAAGTTTGCTTTGGTTGCACACTGTACAATTAGAGGAGGCTCCCAGGTAAGGGCCCAGAGGAGATCAGCTTCTAGCAATGATTGCTAAGCTTCTTGACTAGCCCAACTCCACTATTTTCCACTCCCTTACCTCCTTGTTACTGCTCACCCAGCAGACATTTGAATTATGACCTCAACTTTCTACAGGACCTCATTTTACAAGGTCATCTGTGGTTTCTAATTCCTCAAGCTACAAAAGAAAAAAAAAAACTTTCAACATTTTTCTTCCTTGCTCTTTGTGGCAACACTAAACATGGCTGACCACTTTCTTCAAGGAAGGTCCAGATAAAAGAATACACAAGGTAAGGTGGAATGGTGGGAACCGATATCTCAGCCCTTAGACACGTTGGTGCCCCGTTAGTGCCTTCTCCCTTCACAGTCTCTTGTTTGCCTTCCAACGCTGAATCCAGTGAAACTCATGTAACTACCAGCAAATGTGAAATTGATGGTGGAAAAACAGGCAGGCTAGGATATACCTTAATGACTTCACCACGTTTAATTCATAAAGAAGGAGTGAAGTCAGTGTATGTGCGTTATTTTTATTTTTCTGTCTTCTTGGATTAAAAGAAAAAATCATGTAATTAAAATTTTAATTAAGATTAGTTCAATTTCCAATATCCCTTTGATTTGCCTGGTCTAAGTATATTTATCCACCCAGCTATCTTCACAAGTCTGCGAACCTGCAGGGGGAAAAAAAAAAAAGTACAAAGGAACAGTGGGGAAGGTTTAATAATATTCACACCAAGTCCATAAATCAGGATCTATATTCAAGCATTATTAAAAGCGAGCAAGTTAAAGTCCAACTGCAAATGGCAGACTCCTGGTTTGATCTTTTCTTGAATGCGTTTCTGTACACACATCTGTGTTATGTTGAATGCTCAATTAGTAACTGATGAATCTGGAACAGAGAAGTATTCGAAATGAAAATGAGGAACAAACAATGCTGCAACTCAGTAAAAATGTATTTGAAAGAGAGAAAACACTGATAGAATGTACTACTTGTGAGGATTACAAATTGCCTTACAAAATTAACAAGATTGTTCATTCCTTCCTTTGTAAGTCAAAAATAGTAAAGCCCGTAGGAAGGAAATGCATCATGCTCATGAAAAAACTGATGTCTACTCCTAAAAAGGAGCAACTTCACAAAAAGTCTCGTAATAGTTCAGTTTAGAAACAATATTTGCAAATTTTTAGTTATTAATTCTAATTACGGTTTGAAATTATCACTATGGATTTTTCACTGTTCAAAGAAATTCATACTGAAGAGTTGACAGCCTGGTGGGTAAATTTATTCTTTTAAAATGGCTCGTATAATAACAACAATGTATAATGACTTTGAAATACTTAATGCCTTTAAAATGTCATATAAAGTGCCAATTAGAGTTTTATACAAATCATCCCCCCAAATTTTTATGCAGTCATTTTGGCACTGTTCTTGCTTTCTATCAACAGCTGCATTTTAGAAGGCAAACTGTGCTGAATGGACTGTTAGAGGATTAAGGAGTTTAGAACACTAAGATGATTTAGAAAATGAAATAGAATGTACCTGAGAATTACCGACCTGTTAGATTGACTTTTATATCTGACAAAATTCCGGAACTAAAAATCTTGCCACTGAAAAATCAATTTGAAAACACCCAGAGGAGAAAAATAACCATAGAAGAGGTTAAAAAAAAAAATCCTTTTTAAAAAAAATTATGAAAAACCAATCTCAATTTCTGATATTTAAACTTGTGGAAATGGTAGAAAGGAAGCAGAGGAAATGGTAATAAAGAGAAGCTATGATATATGGTCATCAAATGCAAATTCCAGCTGCCTCAGTGCTATATCTTATAGATGATACAATTAAACTGCTGCTTTAAAAAATATTTAACTTTACAAATATTACAATGTTTCAATGGGACCAATCGAAAGTTCTAGTCATATAGCATATTATTTAAAAAGGCAGATATTAAGGGTATATCTTCCAAACTGGGAAGAAGCCTACCATCTATAATTTTGCCTGTAAATAATATATATTCTATGTTTATATAGAGAGTGCAAATATTATAAAACTATCTATATTTCTGTTATATAGAATATTAAATTACCTTAGGAGCTTGTTAAACATGTAGATATCAGGTGTCCACACCCAGCTTATTTAATTCAGTAAGGCCAAAAATCTGTATTTTGAACAAGAAACCTATATGATTAACAATGTAGGGCATATGAAGGCTACACTTTGACAATGACATAGATGAACATTTTTTCTTCTCCTTGATTTTTTTGGTCATTTTAGGTATTTTAACTCTGTGAGGGAGTGGCTCTAAGCTTAAAATTTGGAGTATCACAGACCTCTTTGGAAAACTGACTAAATCCACGGACCCATCCTTAGAAAATGCATGTACCCTGCTTTAAGAACCTCTGCCTGAAATTCCCATTCGAAATACATGCAACTTCTCTTCTTCCTTCCCTCCCTCCCTCCCATCCTTCCTTCCTTCCTTCTTTCTTTCCTATCTTCCTTTCTTTCTTCCTTCCTTCCTCCCCTTATGACCTCCCATTAAAGTGATAGCCGTAATGCACAGAACAAAAGCCCAGAGTGATAAGGCAACAGCATAAAACAAGGGGCAGAGAGAAGCTTTGTCTATTTCTGAGTGGTGAAGTGGAGCTTAGAAAACATGCAGAAGGGTCGACAGCTATGGAAGGATTGACAGCAACAATGTGGGTGACTGCCTGGCAGGAAACACTAAAGTCAGGATGAAAGTAGGCTAAACATAAAAAGAAGTAGAAGGCATGGGGACAAATGAGTAACTCTGCTGCCTTTCAAGGTTGTGGAAGTAACAAGTGGGCAGGGAATCCTGATGTAGCTCTTGGTGGTGGTGAAGATGGAGCTAAATTATCACGTACAATAGCAGGAACAGAATAAAGAATGTCAACAATGATAAAATAAGCAAGAGTGACGTTATCTGTTAATAAGAAAATAAAAGAAAACTAAAAAGAGCAACAGTTAAAATTTCACTCTCTCTAGAGGTTGAACCTGAAAGATGAGGGCAGGTCATAGGATTGCTACTTTTCATTATAAACCTCTCTAAGCAATTTGATTGTTTAACCATGTGCATACTGTTTAACTAAGTGCAATTTCACTTTGCAGAAATTGTCAGTGTAGTATAAGCAAACCATTAACAAATAAAAAAAATCTTGCCTGAAATCTGGACAGTGAATCTCTTATGATAGCATCCTCAGTGCTCATAGCAAATGAGTTTGAGGACAGGGCGTTCCTAGAACACCCAGAATCTCCCCTTGAAGGCTGTAGGTAAGTAAAGCTAACCTTCTTGGTCTTCCTGAAACATCTTGTTGCTCTTAAAATGTGATTTCTTGTAATCACATGCAGTGCAATAAATTATAAATCATTGCTCTGGTTTTCCCATGTTATTTCAGACATCATCTGTTTTCATATGTGTTTTCTGTTTATTCATTTATATAGCTAACTTCTAGTTAATTATTCACTTGTTCATTTATTTATATGTATGTTTTTATACCCCATTAAAATTCAGAAATGTTTGAAGAAAGCTGTGAAGTAGATTACATGTCATTAGTGGTAGCAGAATATATTTTTATTATGTATTCAATGAATTTTCCAATTGCTGATCTAAAAAAGACTGGATGTACTTGTTTTCAATATTTGAAGAAAATCTTTTTAGAATGGTTGTTAAGCAAAAGAACTAGATACCATATTTAATCTAAAAAAAAATACTAGTTCTTTTATAAACTTTATCTTGCAACCATTATAAATATATAACATATATTTCAATACGTTCAGTGTCTATTACTAACACAAAAGTAAAAATGTTGCGTGGTAAATTAGTAGGGACCAAATACAATTCAGGAAAAATTTTCAAGGAACTCATAAAAAAAGGCAACTCTTCATTTAAAATGCTCAAGAAAAGCACATTTAAAATAACCCAAGCTAGAGCAGATATTAGCCAAGGCTTACTTCCATTTGCTTTCCTCTTCATGAGAATCCCCTTCAGCATTACTTTCAGAAAGGGTCCTTGCTTCTGTTCTCAACATATTTCTTAATTCAAAAGTGGATATGGGATCAATTGAGAAAAATGAACATTTAGTGTTTTCAACAGCCCTGCATTTGGTGTCGCATATCATGAATATGGTTAGGGTGTCGGGTCAAATGCCAATACAATATTCAGTGGACTGTGGATTACTAATGTGTAAGCCAGGAAAAGCTGTGTTTGAAAATGGAAAAAGGATGAAGAAAAATCTCTTTATCATTCCCTGCACATGTCCACGTTCCTAGGCCAAGTCAGGATGGCAGAATGGGCCATTCATCATTAACGGTCACCCCTTTCCTGGTCCTGCCTTAGAGAATTAGCCTCTATGATCTGAGATGAGCTCTTGCTGGTTCCTGGGGCTCTGTCTTGATTTTCCTCTAGGGATAAAGTGTATGGCTTGTCTGTCTACCTGATTACAGTTCCTTGCATCTTTTTTTCCAAAACCTTTCTTATTCTATAGTCCCATCACCCCCAAACCACAACTTTTCCTAAGCCATCTGTTTCAAATAATGAATTACCTGTTCCCTTTAAGTATTGCCCATTAAAAAAGCTATCTGGCTCAGGAAATTAATATTTTTTAAAAAATCAATAAAATTTATTTTTGCAACTCCAATCAATGACCATTCTTCTTATATCTTTTCAATATCTAACACCACAAAAGCAACAGTATAATAATGATGGTGATGATGATGATAATTAGAATAATCACACAGTCACAGTTACAAAACTCAGCAATCTTGTACCTTTGGTCTCCTTAGACTTTGAACTCTTAAAATGGCAAAAATTGGACCCTTTTATGTGTTTTTATCCAAGGAAAAAGTGTGTGTGTGTGTGTGTGTGTGTGTGTGTGTAGATGTGTTCTGTCTTTGAAAGATACTTGAGAACAAAGGAAGCTGGGTCCCCTATTAATTTATTTTTTCCTTGACTATGATATTAGCAAAGATAACAAATTAACCCACAGACTTCACTCTCTATTGCAAATCATCCTAAATAATTGTAGTCGTATTTTTTTCCTTATTGTCTTCTCTTGCAACATCATTGTCTTACTTTGCCTGTTGTATTAAAATAAGTCTAACCAAGCATAACTATTAATTACTAACTTCCAACCAGTAATCTTCATTTGTATCAGTGAAGATAGGCTAGATAACGCTGTGATTAAAAAAAAAAATTCAGTGGCAGAAAATAACAAAAATTTATTTCTTGCTACATGTTCATTAAGGGTCATTTGGGAATTCTGCTCAAATGTCATCATTATCCTCATCCCCAGACAGAGGGGCCAGATAAAAAGGCAGAGAAAAAAGAGCATGGAAAAGCATATGACAACCCTTAAGCTCTACCAGGTGGCTTAAACTGCATTGAACAAAGCAAATCCCATGGCCACATCTGAATTTAATAGGCTAAAAAGCATAATCCTTCCTAGGAAGGAACATGGAACACTGTCGAACAGTGACACAGTCTACCATTAAATTTAACTAGAGTTTCACCCTTTACATAGTGACTCCCCATAGATTATGCCCCCACAATACCCTTTCTCTGGCATACACTGCCCCTGAGCTCAGCATCTTTGAGCTCCATCCTACACCAGTGCCGTCTCCCATCCAGTCCTTGCTCCAGTTGCACCTGATCTTTTTTTGGATCTCCTGCCTCCCTTTGCTTCTAGTCCTAGCTTAGATTTTGATGCCTGGGTTCATTTGGTTTCTTTAGCCTCTACTGGGTCTCTTTCAGATTATGTTTTGTCTCCTTTCTAGCTCTGTACAACATGACAGTCGATTTAGAATGTTACCCTTCTGACACATACCCAAAACTCTTTGGATCTTTGGTAATGGGCAAAGTCATGGTCTGACACTTAGAGATCCACTTCCACATCCTGGCTCCAGCCCTAATGGGTCAGGTATCTTACCCAGTACCTCACAGAGGCCATACAATATACATAATATTATCCCAATTTAACAGATATGTGAAGAAGTTTTGGGGAGGCGAAACGATTTGCTCAGGAACACAGAGACCACACTTAAAATATTTTCGCCCATCTCTCACTTTTCTGCAGGGCCTAAGATAAATAGACACAGCAGTGTATCAAAATAACTCAGAGTTTGCTAGGGGCTTCTGAAAAAACAATGACATTAATTTCTTAGTGGGCAGATAAGGTGGATGTGGACACTGCAAGAGACTGCATCAAACCTGGAATCTGAGCACTGCCCTTCTGGTGCACAGAAATGTCTTATTCCAGCAGACAGAGAGAAAGAGCATGGCCTGGGTGAGTCTGAAAGGTGGGCAGGAGGCAGTGAGCTGGATCTCTGTGATAAGGCAATCAACCATTTCTTGGAGTTGAGATCTTTAGAGAAAAGTTACATAGGTGCCCCTTTTTCATAATTCTGACCTACTCACGCCATTTCAGAAATAACTTTTCTGTTAATCAGAGATTAGTTTTATTTGTCTTCCCTGTTTTCATGTGCCATCTCTTATTGTTTTACTTTTTTTTTTCTAATTGGACAGTGCCTCCGAAATTCTTCTTTTAACTACTCTGACCTTGACCAACCCCTTTCTTAGAGGCACATAGGTAAAATCAGAATTTGTAAAAAGCAGCAACATTTCTAATCAGGTAGAAGTGTTCGCTTAGACTACTGGAGACACCACAAGTCATAAATATTGCTTCATGGTTTTGCTTCTTTGCTATCTTTTGAGAACACAAGCCTAATACCTTCCTGACACCTCCTCAGAGCAACCGAAAACTAATCAACCAGACAAACAAACACCCTTTAAAGTCAGCGTTCATGACAGGGATTGGCACACTCACCTTCTGTGTGGATTTAAAAGTTTTAAGGTTAATACAGGTTCTTGAAGTGGCCACTGTGTGGCAAGGCCACTACTAAGCAGTTGAGTCCCCTTGGCCCCTTACTCCCTGTCTCTACTTCTTAAATTTAGTTGAATTTGCTCTTGAATTAGAGTATTGCATTATTGGTGGCTCCAAACTGAGTATAGCACTGGGTCAAGGGTTGGTTTGGGGAATAGATAGTTTAACTTATAAGTCCACAAAAATTATTACGACTTGATTTAAAGAAAAAATCTCCATCAATATTTTTCATGTTCATGTTTTATCTTAGAAAATCTCTTCTCAAAATTGTTCTAAATAGTTCAGAACTGAAAGAGACATCTAGCCTCCATCTCAGTGATGTGTTACTGTAGGAGGTATCAATAAATAAGGCACTCGATGTTTTGGTACTTTAAGAAAACTGAGTTTCTTTATTTCAGGAAGAATTTTTTAAGTAAATCATTTATTTTTTTTCAAAACTCCACTATATTTCTCACATTTATTTTTAAAATTTATTTTTAAATTATAGTTGACATACAATATTATATTAGTTTCAGGTGTACAACATATTGATTAGACATTTATATCTCCTACAGAGTCATCACCATAGTAAGTCTAATACCTACCTGGCAGAATATATAGTTAATTTGATATTATTGACTATATTCCTTATGCTGTACATTATATCTGTGTGACTAATTTTTATTAGTTTCAAGTATACAGTACATTGGTTAGACATTCATATAGCTTATGAGATGGTCTCCCAGATTACTCTATCTTTGCTGCAGTTCTACACATAGCCATTACATTACTGCTGACAGCATTCCCTATGCCATGCTCCCCATCCCCTTTGACCAATTATCAACTACTAATTTGTACTTCTTTAAACCTTCACCTCTTTTTTCACCTCTACCCACCTCCCCTCTGGCCGTCACCAGATTGTCCTCTATATTTGCGAGTCTATTTTTGATTAGGTTGTTCTTTTTGTTCCTTAGATTCCACATATAAGTGAAATCATATGATATTTATCTGTCATTGCAAATGGTAGGATTTCATTTTTTAATAGCTGAGTAATATTCCATTGTATATGTAAACCATAACTTCTTTATCCAATCATCTGCTGATGGGCATTTAGGTTGCTTCCATATCTTAGCTATTGTAAATTGTGCTGCCATGAACACAGGGATGCATAAATCTTTATGAATTATTGCTTCTGTTTTCTTTGGATAAATTCCCAGAAGTGCAATAGCTGGGTCAAAAGGTAGATCTATTTTCAACTTTTTGAGGAACCAGGGAGAATATTTTTGAGTCTTAGGCTATATATTATAAACAGAATCCAAACAAGCTGCAGTGTGGAGGAAATTTTATACAATATTTGACATGATAATTCATTCAGAGCGTGTAATCTACTACTGAGAAAAGAAACTTGAGAGTTACCTGAAGACTCCTGGGCCGTCCTCTTTGGCCTGTGGGAGGCAAAGTAGTTTGAGGACCTTAGAGATCTGCATTCTTACAGTGACTGTGGGACAAAGTTATCCCAAGAAAGCTATCTCTTGGTTCCCGCTTTCCCCAGCTATTAAATTGAGAAGATTTGAACTAGACCTAAAATTCTAGGATTCTACCTCTATCATATACCCAGAAGAAACAAATCACCACCATCTTCCCATGCTTGGATAAGCTTACCAGAACACTCACCATCCTCATCAGGGTTATTGGAGGAAGTACAAACCCTTCAGGAATTTCACCTTTCCAAGATAAAAATGGTTCCACCAGCATTTTAGGAGGAAAATTAGAAGGAAATTTTTACTTCTGGAGGATGACAGAGGTTTCTTAAGTTTTCTTGGATGTTTTTTAGAAAAAAATATTTTGCAATATTGCCTTGTAAACTGCTTCTCTCCAAGACAAAAAGAACAGGGTGACCACATTACAATTTGCCTCGAGTCTTCATCTTGGAGTCAGAGCCAGCTGTTGAGATTTAAGGAGTGAAGGCTCTGAACCATAACGATAAGTGTGAGGCATCTCCTTTGCAGGAGCCCCTACCCCATTCTAATATGTATGCTTGCCACTCTCTGGAGGCAAGAGAGAATTGAGTCTGTTGTGGATAAGGCACAATAACAACTTCCACACACAGCCTTACTCTTAAAATTGAAAATATCATCTACCCAGAAGTGTTTTCCACAATCCACTTGAGTATCAAAATAGTTCAATGTTGCATGTAAACTAGTCATAGAGAATTATACTGTTATTCTAAAATACTCGAGCTTTATTCTCACTGCTAAATGATGAGAAAGAAAAATTCAATCCTACAAGCTCATTTTCATAAACACAAAGAAAACTAATTCAAATCCATCGTGATTTGAGTAATTGGTTCAATTCAAGCTTACTGACTGGTAATAGCACTGACTATCATCCTTTTAAAGGTTACTATTCATAAAATGAAAATAAATTCAATGAATTTCAAGCAAAAGCAAATTCTGTGAAGACCTAAATAGTCATTTCAAAGAGCAATTAGAAAACATGATGCTTTCATCGGTACTTCCAATGAAAAGTTCCTTGTGATGCTTTCCTAGATGAATTTTTACCATTAGGATTTTCCCATAAAGCAATTGACTAAGTACCTATATTCAAGCATCTTCACCATTGTGGAATCTTGTCATATTAAATAACGTCATTTCAAGATTATTTCTACTGTTAGCAGTTGTCATTTGTGTTGGCCACACCAGCTCTCTGATCCATCTCTTCGTTATTTCCAGAAACCACTTAACCACTGTAGTCCATTCCTCAACCAGCTTGCCCCTGTCCCTAAATGACCCTCTATGCAATACACAGTCAGCAACATCTTAATATAAATAACATAGTTGAAACTTTGCTTAAAAATTAAACTAATAGATTATAGACATATAAAAATGAGATTTAATGGAAGGTCAGACATTCGTAGTTACCATCGACATAAGACATAAAGCAATTCAAATAGCATTGTTCTTCTCTCTTAATTTCTCTGTGCGTATAACATGGGGATAATAGCACTTACCTATCTCCTAGGGTTTTTTAAAGGATTAACTGAATTAAATTTATATAAAACAGCTTAGAGTCATTCCTGGCCCATAGAAGAATATGTTATTATGTAAGTATAAGTCCTATATAACCATAAATATCATTTTTGTCTTTTTTCTTCTGATAATAGCATATCTCCCCATGATAAAGTACATTATAATTTTTCATTTCAACACAAATCTAGCAATTCAAATGCAAGTATAATATTAAAAACTAATATTAAAAACTAACTACTGCCTATGCTCAAATTGGAATTGGATCCCTAAAGAAACATTGAGCTCTATTCTGGATCATTAATGTACATATCGTAGTTATTTTTCATTGAATTTTCACAATGCCCCAAACACCCTAAATGTGCTTTACATGTAATAATTTGATCCTCACAAATTGGGTAATGTTATCCTAATTTTGCTGCTGAGACGCGGACTGGTTACATGGCTTGCCCAATATCATGCAGGTAGAAAGTGACAAATGAGGAAATCAAACAGAGCCTGCTGGCTTCTAGACACCACTTGATTAACTTCTACACTGCTTCTTGATATGGATGGCAAACTCCTCATTTTAATTCCTGAGCTCCTAGCTTCATTTGTGCAATAATGGACAGATTAGTATTAAACTATTGTCATCCATAACTCAGCAGAATTACCCAAGTTCAGATTCTTTTCATTTGTTTGTTGAAATTTAAGAGATTTTAGATGTAAAGCAATTTTTTTCTCTCCTATAGATTTAGTTTTCTCATTAAGCTTCATTTACTGTGGGAAGAGCTATTTCCCTCTGACTCATCGTAACTGTGGGATCACCCTATCTTGCATTAGTTGTGATGGTTAAATATTATTGATGGAAAAAAGACTCAAAAAATATAAAATGTTTTCAAAATATTAAGCACTAATAATTGATCATGGAAATGTAACTGCCACAGGCAGTTACTCACTTCCCCTTTAGAGCAGTATTTATTTCATGTTTGTGTGGTCAAACTTCCTATTTTATATTCTAATTCAAGAGTCAGCAAACTTCCCGTAAAGGGCCAGATAGAAAATATTTTCAGTCTTGCAGGCCAGGTGTTCTTCAACTCAACTCTGTTGTAGCATAAAAGCAGCCATAGATGATGCATAAACAAATATGTGTGTCTGCATTCTAATAAAACTTCATTTATGGACACCAAAATTGAATTTCATGTAATTTTTCACTTGTCATGAAATATTATTTTTCATTTGATTTTTCCCCAACCATTTAAAATGTAAAACCATCCAGAGTTCACAGGCCACACAAAAACAGTGGTGGGACAAATATGACTCACGGGCCATAAGCCCCTGACTCCTGTTTTAATTCACCTATAAGGCCTTTAAGGGAAACAAAAATATTTTCTTCATCTAAATAAATGATAATCAGATGCTTCTAATATCAGCAAAGACTATAAATGCTCAGGATCACAGGAATTTGCAAACGAAGACAAGGAAGGAGAAAATAAGGAAAAACAGGAAAATAAAAAATTGAATGTCACATCCCTAAGAGTTGCTGAAATTGGACTGTACTATCTGTGAAAACACTTCTTGATAAGATATTTGGAAACATTGCCTTTATTTTTCACTTTTAGAATTCGGGTCACAGTTGAACATGCATTGCTCAGCAGTGCTTCAAGAGGCTGCCGGGGCTTTGCTGTGATTAGCATCAGAACTGAAACGATGGGATATGAGCCATGATTGTTAATGGAAGCAGTGGCTCCATCCCATTATCATTCTGCATGGCAGGCAGAGAGAAAGCAAATCCTAATAGAAAGAAAGAGATCTCGAGCTCATTTCTGTGTTTTGATGCTAGCCTTAGTGTTGAAGAGCACTTTCAGAATAATTCAAATAAGCCTACGTCTTCCTGAAACTAGCCTTGAGATGAAGAGCTGTCTTCAGAGTTGAATGATGCTTCTAGGTTTCAATGGACGCCTCCGACCACACCGAACTCTGCCGATAACTTACGGTATGAGTGTATCCGGTGCCCAGGGGAGAAAGGAACTCAGTGCCAGTTCAGAAAGTTTCCTACTTGTTACTGTCGGATCACCATGGACACATTCTTTCCAAATGAATAGCAAGATTCCTGGGAGAGGTGATGCAAGGCACAAGACCAAATCATTTTAAAAATAACCACGCTACTACAGCTAAAAATTAATACAAACGAGTGCCTATCTCCAAGTCTTAGAGCCTCCAAAACTTGGGTAACGGCAAAGAAATAGAAACTCTGGACTACTTTCATTCCAATAGGAGAAATCTTAGAATTACCAGGTTGTAATAAACTTCAGATAGCATATAGCTCTCCTCAACATTTATCAGAACAATGCCTAGGTTATTTCTGATGGAAGAAAACCCCAAGTACTCTGCATACACATTTGATCTCCTGTCCCAATATTTTTGATCCTTCCACACCAGATAGTATCTTTGTGCCTTTTACATCCTGGGAAGCAGTTTATCTGCTAGACCCATTTTTCCAGAAACTCACTGATGATTCTGCCAGCCCACAATACCAACGGCTGAAGAAAGAACTTTGAAAATTTTAATGAGTTTACAAAAATTGTGTGTTTTTGTTCTCCCTCTGCATTGGTGATTAACGAAAGCTTGGGGATGTGTGCTGTAAAAAAAGCAAGATACGAAGTTGACTCACGGGGAAAAAAAAAAAAAAAGCTTGGTCCTGGAACACCTCTCTAGTCTAGAAATTGAATTGAAAAAATGAATTTAGTATGTTTGATGTCATTCAGGAGCAATCAATTTTATCCCTGTAGTTTTTTGTTCGGCATGATATAAACTCATTTTTTACCATCTCACAACAAAAGCTCTTCCGTAACCTTCTCTAAGTCAAGCACTTCTATCTCTTCTCTTCAAATAGCTTCCGCAATAGCACACATGACCTAAAACTTTGTCTGCTACCTCTGAAAAAATGTGAGGGTCTCTCGCCAAATTTGTCTGCTTTAAATATGTATTCCCATTATATCACCCTTTTAATGATATAATGATATTTTGTAAATACTTGTTTTTACAGCTTTGTCCCATTTTCATTCTGCATGGCAGGCAGAGAGAAAACAAATCCAAATAGAAAGAAAGAGTTCTCAAGCTTGTGTGTTTTGATGCTAGGCTTAATGTTGAAGAGTATTTTCAGAATAATTCAAATAAGCCTACATCTTTTTGAACCTAGGAAAATCCTTTAGATGAGGAGATTGCACGATGCTTCTAGGTTTCAGCTGGGCATCTTCAGCCACAACTCTGCTGATAAATTTAGTAAATTGAACTGTTAAACATTTAATGTGTCCATCCGTATACAAATGTTATGTCTTAGATTGAAATTTAAGCTAGTGCGGGACCAAGTTTAACTTATTTTATGTCCCAGAGTTCTCCCTAGACATTGTCTTCAGGGCTGACTCTTTGTATTGTCAGTTCATGTGCTGACTTCTAGAAGAGCCTTCTGTATTTCTCTGCATCAAAACTTATCAACCTATATCCTCTTTATCAGGACTCTGCTCTCAACTAGCTGTCATTAGGAAGAAGTTGTGATAAGCACTATGGTGTTAATGGATATTAGTGTCTTAATATATCATTTTCTCTGGACTACTGTACTTTAATCAGGATTAAATTGAAGAGAATAAGAATGTCAAGAATGAATTTGTATCACAGCTGGAATTGCAGGCCAAAAAGGGAGATAGTTTTCAGCCTGTGAGCTTTCTCAAGGTTCTCATACATGAAGAGATAAGCACCTCACCATCCACCCCCTAAGAAAGCTAGCCTAAATAGCCCAGCCTAGAGAAGAACTTAATAAACGGTCTTGATAGAAATTGCTATACACACAAATTGTAAATGAAAAATATTCACGACAAATAGTACACACGGCAAAAATTTTAAGCTTATGATTATAAAGGGCCTCTTAACATAGTAGTTATAAATAATGAGAATTTTCTAATCTATATGGAATTTATTTAAAAAATACTATAATAACCTGAACTTCATCTTGTTCATATGCTCGAGCTATACATGGCTATGAGCATAGTCGATTTATGAATTTTAACCCACTGTACTTGTAATATCAACACTTAATTTAAAATTTTTTTTCTTGTGTAAGTAGCTCAACCTTAATTAGGTCATTAGCCGCAATGAGAAAGGAAAAAAAGTATTTGCATTTCGAGTAGCTCATATTTCAATCAGGCTTAGTTAATAATATGTGGTCTCTAATAAAGGCATTAGCAAATGTTTCTGAAATATGTGCTGCAGCTAAAGGCAAAACAGAAAAACATTAGAAAGTTCATAAATCATTATTCCATATATATTTCTGTGATTAGAAGGACAAACAATTTTCAGGTTAAGCAAAACCATTTCCCTTTATTACAAATATAAATATTTGAGAGTATTACCTGAACTTTAATCACTGCTATTAAATTCCGATGAGCATTTGAAATTTTTAATGAAGGCAGAATATTTTTGTATTAAATAAACAAACGATGAATAATAAGAATAAACATTTAAATGGATCCTAAATCATAAATGTGCTTGGTTTTTCCTTAGATGCAAGTAATAACAAAAATTCTGTTTTAGATTTTTAGTGCTTTTATTTGTTGTTGTTGTTATTGTTTTTCTTGTTTGCCATAGCATAAAGTTGTATTCGTGTAGATCTAAGCTTTCAGGAAAACTTTAGAAATGTCTTTAGAAAAAGCTACATCATTACCATAAAAACCTTTTACAGATATATATATATATATATAGATAGATAGATAGATAGATAGATAGATAGATAGATATAGATATAGATATAGATATAGATATAGATATAGATATAGATATATACACACATATAATCTCCAAAGTATTTAAAGGGAATGGTTCCTCACATTTTAAATTATATTCAGTGAGTTCTGATTAGAGTAACTTTCTGCTAGAATTCACTATTTATTGCTTATGATGTCTCATTTTTTTTCACAGATTAATTTAGAAGGTGATTCTCTTAGTAATTAATTTATAGATGAAGGTTCTAAAATTGGAAGGGCATGTAAGTCTGTCTCTGTCTCTATGATTGTGTCTGTCTGTCTCTCTGGTGAGGAGATAAAACGATTTGCAGAGCAAAAAAGAAAATCTGAGCCTTCTGCAAGGCAATGCAGTGTTAAAATCTGCCAGGAAACACTGCTTTGTGCCTCATTCTTAAGATGATTTTATCCATTAGGCTTGTTCACTCTCAGTGGATGCATGTAGGATCAACAAATAGGCTCATGGGCACCTAAAAGGAAAAAGAGCTCAAGCTTTACCATGGCCACCTTCATTTCCAGATCCCTTACCAGACTATGGGGTCAGTAAGCCTGGTGACAAGGCAAGAGGCTAGAACTGACAGCTGGCTGTGGCACCCAGACCCCTTCATATTCTCTGGGACCCGGGTAAAAGAAGATAAGGGCATACTTTGTCCAGGATTAGCTCACATTTGCCTGGAGTAAAGAGACCCAGACTCATTCACAGATACTATATCAATTCTTATAGAAGCTAGTTGATGCCATCATTCTAAATGTACTAATGAGACTGGAGTGATTACATACAGCATTAAACTCCAAAATCTACACTCAGAACAAATAAACCTTTAGACTTTTGATGTAGGGTATAGAAAAAGTTCCTTTTGCATAGAGTATTAATGATTTCTATTTTTATGTCAGGAAGGCAAAATTAATATTTTGAAAAAGACTTATTTCTGAAGGGTTTAGATTTTAACAGGAAGACAAGGGAGATTCTCTGTCATCCCAAAGTATCTGTGGAGGCCTAGCACTCTCTGTGATTTTGATCTTTAAAAGGTCCATTAAGGCAGAGTAGTGATGATAATATCCCTTTCCTCCTCCCTCTGGAAAGTAAACCTCGAAGCCTGAGGTGTTGGGGTGTGGGATAGTGTGTTGCTGAGCTTAGGTTAGAAAATGAGGCTACAGCTCTGTGGGGGATTTTCCACTGCAGCTGACTGGCTGCACCCTGGCAATGTGGTGATGTTATTCAGGCTCTCCATGCACTTTTATCTCGGTCTCCATTGACGCACACACACACGAAAGTATAGAAAACCACAAGACGCACTCGTGTTTGAACCAGGTCATAGATCCTCAGGGACACCGACGGCTCGAGGAGTGGTGGTGCCTAAAGGGGCGATGGAGGGGACGGGGAGGCAATGTCACATTCATCACAGCTCCCATCAGAAACACTTCTGGGGTGAGTGGGTGCACTTGTTCAAGTGTGAATGAGAAGTGGGAGTACTGTAACACTTCATTTATGGATTTCACAGCACTGCAAGGGAGAAGTGAAAAGATTATTCACAGGAGTCTCACAAAAGCTTTCTTCTAGACTAATTGTATTCCAAGAACATATTTCACCTAAATATCTTGAATAATGGTGAAAATGTTAGAATGAGTAACGTTTATTGTTTTGTGCGAGTATATGATAAGGACATACCCATATATATAATCTTAGAAAATTTTAAGCATAAATAGAGATACAAATAAAAATGTCATAAATTCAAGTAATAGAAATATAATATAATAAGTATATATCAATATGTAAATATATATGTGTGTGTGTGTATATACACACACACACACACACACATATATATATATATATTTATCAGGTCATTATATATATATATAATGACTGATTGTTTAAATCATCTTATCTTAAAATTGATGGGGACATTCAGCTTTCCTTATCAGTCCCTTCAGTCCCTTTCTCTCCGTGACTAACTAACCTGGAGCTTCCCTAAAGGGCAACCAGGAACTTGAAGTCTTCTTGTACACTCTGGGATTTTTAAATTAGAGTCACGATTTGTATTTCGAAATGTAACATTTCATCCAATCATTCTTTCCAATCAATCCAAACTTGTGCTACTAACAGCAGAGTCATACATTAAGCAGGGGTTCTCTGCTCCGAGTATGCACACAGAGGCACACAAACACACAAAGACACACACAACTTAGTTGACTTTCCACACTGGGAATGAGAACACCTGCCTTCTCAATCCCACCACTGAACATTGCTCAACCGTGGAAAGAGGCAGTAGGAAATGGAGGAAATCCTGGTTTTGACTGAGTATTTACCCAAGAGACTGAGAGTGAATGTACAAGTAACACAGATTATCTAGAATTAGCTAGATAAAATTTTCTGCTATTAGGCAGAATGAGAAACTACTCTATTTTGAGTTCAGGATTTGACAATAAATCAAGTTGCATTTGTTTAGCACACCTCGGTTGTGACAATATGTTCTATGACCGACTGTGTGATTTTTAATTTCACTCACAAGATTTAAAACTAATATTCAGAAATTCTGGAAGTACCAAATGGCACTCAGAATAATTTTTGAGTTGTAAATAAGGTAGCAGTTTTGCTGGGGGAATGCAAAACAGACTGAACAAAAAATTCTTGCTTTTAAAACCATAGTTTGCTATATGTTTTAATTCACATGCTTGTAAAAGTTACTGTCTGATAGTGTTGTAATAGTCTTGTCTTCACTATTTATTTTCAAGTAAACGAAAGGATTAAGGATAAGTTTTCTAGGCAAACCAAAGAGACTGCAGAATCACCCATACAAAAAAAAAAATATTTTCTTACGGATAAGCTGCAAAAGTTATTAGCTAAGAACTACATCTTTTAAATCTGATGTTAGGATTTGGGACATAAAATATAAACACAGGAATTACTTTGTCACCGAGAAAAATGCAAATTCTCTACATATGCAATTAATTCAGGTAAAATGCAACCAAAATATTTCTGATCTTTCCTAGTCATGTGAAAATAAACCTAAAATGATTTTTCCTCTAATAAAACAAAAATTGACTTTGAACTTCATTAGTAACTTTTATAAACAAAATTAAAGAAAAAGACATTTTCATTTCAATAATTCCCATTAATTATTGTTATTTTATTTGTCAAATCCCAGTACAAAAATCAAGGAAGGAAGACTTTAATAAATTGAATAGATCAACTTTGACAGCAATGTTCATATTGTCTGAGAGAGAGCATGGATCAAAATCAACTGAGAAGAGAATACACCTGTAGGCATAGGTGCTGAGGCATACTCTACTTACTGAGAGTCAGTGTCGCTGACGAGTATACAATATGTCTTCCTGATTGGCTGAGGCAGAAAGAAAAAACAATATCTCATTTATGAATTTCTCAGACATTACCTAATACTAATATCATTCTAAATACTTACACATTCTCAACAACTGACTCTAGTTAAATCGATAGCATTAATTTATACAAAATAAAATACACCAAGAATATCTAATAACCACATATTTCTTTTATAACATCACTAAAATTATACATCTGGAGATTAATAAGTGTTGGGGCATACTTTTTAGCCCATGTAAGGAATGACTCAATCAGATAATCTCTACTGTATTGAACTGAGAATCACAGATTTCTATAGAAGGCCTCAGTTGCCACAGTAAAAACAAAGGGTCTATGTTTTTCAACATACTATAAGGAGCAGGGATTCCTTAAAAGAAAGCTGAGCTAAAGATGTTCTTCTGTGTTATAAGAACCCTGACCTTGCCCACCACCTCTTTGAGGTGCAGCTCCCTGCCTTCCAGGTTTTTTTTTTGGTACAGCGCCTCATCCAGGATGCATGACTACTGTGACCACTTAAAAAGGTGGCAACCAACACATTCCTGGAAGGATACCCAGCCCTCACTAATAGAAAACTAGAATAGAGTCTGAATGGTTGGATATAAAGGAGAATGATTCTCATTCAGGCGGAATCATGTTTTCTTCTTCATTCTTATCTATGGGAACTGCGGGCTCTTATTAAGATTTTGATTGACAGAGAGACACCAATATTTGGTATAAACCATAATTTTTCATTGTCTTATTATTTATTCTTAGTCATATACCATCATGGAACTCATCAATAAATGAAATGGTTTCATTGACTTTTACTACATCTATCTCTTCCCTCTGGGGGGAGGGCTGGCAACAGAGAAAAGGACTTGCACTGTCCTTGGCCAAAAGTTTTCCATCGAAGCCCATGAACCCTTTGTCCTTCCTGATGGGTGCAGAGTAGCCTTCTTGGAATCCCTCCTCATTATTTTCCTAGGGATTCCTTTTGCTTCTCTTCTGCATTGGATTTCCTGTTTCCTGCTCCCATGTCTTTCTCTGTCTTAATTCGCTCCCTCAATTTAGTGGATCATATCTTCCAGTAGTTTTCTAGAATCGAATGTCTCCCCTGTTTGATAATATCTGTATTCTACCCTCTCATCTGATTATAGTTTGGCTCTGTATTAATGCTACATAGGAAATACTCTTTCTGATGTTAAAAAGAACTCTCCATTTTTCTAGCTTGTAGAGTTTGTATGATTTTCAGTGCTTTGTATGTGACTTGTTTTTCCCTCTGGAAACTTTGGGAATCTTTCCTGTGCCTGGTTCTGAAATTTCATAATGATATGCCTTATGTAGGTCTATTTTCATCCACTGTTTAGGCATCCTATGAGCCCTTTAAATCTGGAAATTTGTGACCTTCATTCCTGGGGAAATGTCTTCAATGATTTTCTTGACGATTTCCTATCTTCTATTTTCTCTGTTTTTGCTCATTTTGAACTTCTATTATTGTATATTACATTTTTGGAGTGTTTTCTAAATGTCTTATCTCCTTTCACTTATTTTCTGTCTTTTTGTTATATTTTCGGAGCTATTTCTCCAACTTTATGTTCAACTCTTCCACTGAGTTTTGCACTTTTGCCAACATCTTTAAATCTCCAAAAAAAAATATTGTTTGTTTTCTGAATTCTTTTTTTCTAGCATCTTGTTCTCAGTTCACTGACACACTATCTTCTCTTAACTCTTTGGAATACTCATAATAGGTTTTGGAGGATTTCTTCTTCCTCACTGGTTTCTTTTTCTGTCAAGTTGTTTTTACCTTGTATGTTCTGATTTTTATCTTTTATCTTGGAGGTCGTCCCTGGTTCGAAGCTCTGAACACGTGTGTCAGGCTTATTGACTTTGAGCTTCATTATCATGTGATCTAGGTGGGGCATTTGACAGAAAATTGAGATGTGATTTTGAGTATTTTCTCTTAGGCTGCTCAGACTCCCCAAAGAAGAATCTTCCTGTGTCCTATCTGAGCAATGGAAGCCTAGTCAGGCATCTAAGTGCTCGGCATCCAATATTTGTAAATTCACCTAAGCCTGTTGTTTTCAGGATGGTTAGCATATCATTTATCTGGGGACTGGCGGTCTCATCTCTGCCCTCTCCATAACCTCTCTATTTTGTTGTGGAATCCATTTGAAATTTTCCGCCTTAAAGTATTAAATATGAGGAGTGTATTACCATCTCATTGACCGGATCTAGTCTTAACTCATTTATTGTTCAGATACGATTGAAGAATCCACAATATGATTTCTATGTACAGATGGAAAAACTTTGTCTCAGTTATGTACAGGATTTTCTAAGCAGTAAGCTCCCCTATATACCTAGGAACCCCGATAATCAACTTATTTCTCAATATGTAACCTTTTTTCAAGTTCCAATGCCAAGAATGTAGAGCCAGCAAACTGAAATTAAGCCAGTGCTTGTAAAGAGTAAGCGCATAAGGCTCATAGTAAATGCTTAAGGTAACTAGTACCTAAATTTTTACTTTCTTTTTGTGCTATTAATTAACGATAGCCTCCCTTTTTAAAAAGTAATTAGCTAAGAGAAACAAGATGAAATATAAGTACTGGTGACAGTCATAAGAAACTCTTGTACAGTGTTTGTCCTTGAGTCATTTATTTTTTCACACTAGTACTCATTTCTCTTATGATTGCCCCTAGTTTCCATATCTTCATTTATTATGAGTTTTCTCTTCTATTTGGCATTTTCTATTTGTGTTTTTTATTTTCCTTTTTTTCTACTACTTCTCCAGCCCCTCTTCTACAAGTTTCTCTCCCTGGCTTACAGAGTTAACTCATGATCAGTAACATCTTCTAGTCAACCTTCACAATTACCAATAAATCAACCAATAAATAATTTTATGAGTAAATTAAGAGTGTATGTGTGTGTGTGTGTGTGTGTGTGTTAACAGAAAAATGGATGAATCCAAGAAATAAAGCATGAGAGGTACAAGAAACCACCTTCATAAATATTCTATGGTTATACGTTTTTCCATGGAAACCAGTTATGTTAAATGTACATAAAAAGTTAAATAAAAATGTGGAAGATGTATCCCTGATTAAATTTTCTCCAGCTGGCACTTTGCCCTGAAATTGGCACTGTTAGGGATGATTAGCATTCTAAAACATCCAAGTTCACAGTGTCAATGGCTTGTTTGTGAGTTTGTCTAGATAAATAGAAACTTGTTCTGATCCTGTTAATATCATTAACAAAAAATAACATGCTGGCAAGATATGGGTTTGAGCTTCTGTCCTCTCTCTGCCAAATTTCTATTTTAAATGTAATCAGAAAAGACGTATTTTTAATACTGAAAGTGGCTTGGTAATAACCAACATTTATTAAGCATTCACAACAAGCCATGCAGTATGCAAAGAACATGCATTATCATATTTCATCCCTTCAAATCTTTGTGGTATTTGTAATTACTCTGCAGATTTCACAAGTGGAAAAACTGGTCGTAGATTAATAACGCACCCATGACCACATAGCTGGAAAAATGTAGAATCTAGTTTTCAGGGCTCCAGTGTCCATGCTGTTAACTATGATGCTTTACTGTCTACAGTACTGGATAGAATATACTTAAAACAATTAATTCATTAGATTCATGAAACTGAATCTAAGCTGCAGTTTTGTCATCTGTAACATGCGGATCCTCATAATTACATTACAGGTTTGTGATGAAGATAAAGTGAAATAGAATATATAAAAGCACTTAGCAAATGGCTGGCACCCCGTAAATATAGGCTGGCACATAGATGGAAGAGTTGAGACTCCAAGACTGAGGAAAGAAATGTTATCAGCTCCCACTCTTTAAGTTACCTGGCCTGCTCTAAATCCGTAGGGGTGAGAAGAGGCATCTTCTCTAAAAAAAATAAAAATAAATAAAAATAAAAAAAAAAAAGCTATATCTGGGGTAATCAAGATCTATTTATATAAAAGGACAAAATTACTCTGAACTTCCAGAAAGTTTATGGCCGATGCTATTTAAATTAGCAATTGATTCTACACGATTTTCTGCTATTTTTTAATGGTCTTCATGGGAGGGCGTTTTCTTCCTAAGATGTTTGTTAATGTTTGAAGGAATATTCCTCAGGTTCTTGTGTGGCCTCTGTCTGGGAGTTGTCAGTTACCATATCTTTTGAATTAAAAAAAAAAGAAAGAAAGAAAAAGAAAACTAGGACACAAAGCCTGACAAACAAATGGGTTTTTAGAACTTGTTAATTTACATATGAAGCCTGCTAACATTATATAAATTTGATTTCATTGGTTATACTTTAATTGATTGCCTCTATCGAAAAGAAAAATATCCGTGGAAACTGGACTGTCTCATAAGAGCATAGTGAATGGCTGTGGCACTCTCAGTGCCCGGCGTGGCCCTGGGCACCCCATACCTTTTGCCTTTACCTAGAAATCACAACATTTTCATACCAAGGGGAGATTTTTCGACTTAACAGCTACAAAACAGACTTCTAGGATGGTAGAAAATGGACCATTTCACTGAATGCTTGAGATCTCATCTCAAAGAGCAATCTAACAGCAATTAGATACCACTGTTTTTCCTATCCCAACATCTTCAGCTAAAGATAGTACAAAGAGTGTAGAGTAAAAGATACTCAGGACTGGAGAGCCTGCCCTATAAAAGCGATGCATAATAGTAAGAGCATAAAAGGAAGACCGTGGCCAAGACAAAAAAGCCCACAAAACTTGATGGTTTCCTAAAGTCTAAAATTAAATAAATAAATGAGCCACAGAAATACTGTTGCAGGGGGTGAGGGGCAGGTGGGGGCTGCCCAAGACCTCATTCTGGCTCTATCGATTCGGTACTGTCCTCGGAAGAGGGCTGCTGCTTCTTAGGAAGAGAAGGGCTTTGTCACTTAGGTGTTCTTTTTTTTCCTTTTTCTTTTCTTCTATTAATTTCAAGTATACAGTACATTGGTTAGACATTTATATAGTTTATAAAACAATCCCCCTGATTGCTCTTCTTCTCCTCTGGCTCCCCACCTAGCCATTACATTACTGCTGACTGCATTCCCTATGCTGTGCTCCCCATCCCTGGGACCATCTATCAACTACTAATTTGTACTGAGCTGTTTTCTTTTGAGGAGAATATGAGTCCTAGGTGTATTCAGGTAAAAAAGAAAAACAAAATTCAAGTCTAGTCACTCTTCACTTTGATTCTCAATTACCTCTCAATTCCTGATTTGCTCTACAATACTGAGAATGTGGCATTCAAAACATTAGGTGTGACATCCACCAAGACATTATAATAGTCATGAATATTTACACAATTAATCACATTGCTTTAATATAAACCAAAAGCTGTTAGATATTCAAGGGAAAAATCGACAAATCCAGAATCATACAGAGAGAATTTAATACAACTAACTTAGAAACTGTTTAAGACAATAGGGTGTAGAGGATTTGACACTTATGATAACAAGACTGAATATATATTTATAGTCCAAGAAATAGAGATTACACACTATTTTCAAATACCTAGAAGAACTTTATAAAAATTGATATAGGTTAGACCAAAATAATCCTCGAAATCAAAAAGCAGGAATCATACAAACCGCATTTTTATACTATGATGTAGTAACTATATAAAATTTTAAAAGATAAAAAGCCTATGATTATTGAAATTAAAAAATTATTTTCTCCATGACTCGTTAAAGAAAGAAAGTAAAACTGAAATAAAGAATATTGCCCTCAAAATAAACTGTGATGTGCTAGTAATTAAAGCAGAAAAATAGATCCAAAGAGCAAAGTCCAGAAGCAAATGCAGGTATGTATCAGTATTTAGTATTTGTTAAAGATGGGTTTTGAGCCAATAGGGGAAGAATGTCTAATTCCAAATGGCTGGCTATTCATTTGGATAAGGAAATAAAGCTGTAGTACCTTTTTAAACTCTGTGTAAAAATAAAATTTATCTGGATTACAAAACAAATTTCAAACTATAATAACATTAAAAGGAAATTTAGGAGACACGTAATATTGTAATATTATAAAGGGGTTGGCCTTCTTAGTAAAGCCACAAATTTCTAAAGTCATAAAGAAAAGGATTTGATTATATTTAAAAAAATCCAACATGAAAAACAACAATCTGAGAGAAACTGTTATTTGCAATATACAACAGATAATAGGATCCTATTCAAGATATATAAAGAGTGCCCACATATAAATAATTATCTATTGTGAGAGACTCAATATATAGACTGAAAGGCCAAACCATATGTAAAAATAGAACTCCGACATACAATCTGCAGCAAACAGCCCAAGAAGTCAAACAATTGCACCTGTAGCATTCCACGCAAAACAGGCAAGACTTGATTATCAACTAACGGCTTCCCACCTTTCCCCCTGCTTGCATCTTTGGACCAATAGGAGAAAGCCAAATGTGCACCCCCTAACCAATTATATTGGATGCTTCTGGTGAGCCTACCTACAGTTACCTCCGCCCCCAACCTCCAATCAGGGCACACCTGAAGCTATCTCTTTTCCACAGTGAAGCTTTCTCTCTCTTTTGCCTGACTTTGAGTCTCTGTCAAACTCAAGTGCTGGTAGCCGATTCTCTTGTTACAGCAAGCTCTGAATAAATAGACTTTGTTTTTTTCTCATTTGAGTGGTCTTCATTTATTTCCACAATGGGAACTCTAGTCACTAATTTTTTTAATGCATGAATTTATAGAAAAAGTTTTATAAAGGCATATAAAGGCGTATCTCTGATTGCACATTGATTGGATATGGGAGGAAGGGCTTCCACTATTTTTCCTAAATCTATCTGTGTGATTTGAAAAAAATCCCAGGCCCTTCTGTTGTGTCTCACTCTTCCAATTCCCCCTCGGATATAAACACTATGGTTTTAGTGCCACTCCAGTAGATCCTATCAGGGTACAATAAAAGTAAGGTAACCCAAAGCAATGGTTTAGACCAAAAGGCGACATCTCGGAGTTTCTCTCTCTCTGGGATCGAGGAATAAATAAGTCCACCGATTAACACTTAAGCACCTCAGTACATTCACTTCTCATGTCATTTTACACTCTCTAAAGCAGTCAATGAGCTGAGATAATATCTGTCTTAAAAACGAGTAACTCAGAAAGGGCTAATTTAAAAAGAGCCCGAGTGAGCTGTATTTAACCTGAGTGAGCTTTTGGTTTTGTTCGATTCAGTTGTATTTAGTATGTTTTCAAAATATGCCAGATTATAATGCTCATTGAAAGGGAGCAGCCATAATCGAGTGAACTAAAAACAGCTGGAGACTGACGTCCTGAATGACTTTCCCTCAAAATATAATGACAGAGGACAGGAAGCAGAGTCAGGGCCTCAAGAGAGAGGGTCTCAAGCCTGGGAAGCCTGTCACCTCTCGAAACCATTTCGTTTGGGGAATGCAACACATAAATAGTATACTGAGGCTGACGTTTCCTTGACGGTGTTTTTAAGTAATCGGTATATGCTAAGACTCAGAGGTCTAGAGAGGCCCAGGCTACTTGTTTACTGAAAAAGAAGAAATGTGAAACCAGGATGCAATGTGGTATCAACGTTTTAACTGTTCAGTCCTGACCGTGTACCTATGTGACTGTCTAAATAACCCAGTTTGGAGGTAACCTTTGTGAATAAAGCTTGGGCCCAAAGACAGGGAGAGAGCCGAAGGCTGTCGAAGATGAGAGTTCCGACTACCATGGGGCAGTACATGTAATTATATTTAGAAAGTATTCATTTTCCACATTTTGCTCTACTATCATAGATTTTCTTATTTTTAAGTATTAAATACCTTAAATAACTGGTGTACTGGTAAACTCAACATTTACATTTTTATATAATTTCTGTTTGTTGCATTTTGCCACGTCTTTGCTTTCTTCAGTCCATTTCCCAGAACTAATGTCAATTTCTAGGCTGCCTTTATCCAAACACCTCAATGTCACCTTTCTAAGCAACCAAAGGCAACTGAAATGTTGTATCTGACTAGCCCTTGGATCTTATACTTTAAAAAAATTCTGTTACAATATCGGAGCTTACATCCAACTGGCTCAACCTCTATTCTAGCCTAATATCTTCTAGCAAATTTTATTCAGTTCAGATAATTTATTCTGAGAAGTAAAAATGTTAGGTAACATATTCAAATTTAAACAAAAAATTATCATAAATGTCAGTGATAATGTTACTAGGAAGTGACTATAAATTCTTGGAAGGCAAACTCAGAGTAATTTGTCTCCCATAGACCCTCGATGAGTTTTGGTTAGTAATTTATGAAGATATTTTCCTGCAGCAGGACATTGTAATCCAGTGAATAATAACCAAGCAGCAAAAATATCAAAAAACAGGTTTCAAAATAGTGCAGAAAAGAATCGTAGGGCCTTTCCAACTAAAGGCGACTTGGAGAAGTCATGGAATCATTCCATGAAGCCCAGAGAGTTTTATTCTATTTTCAATGTATTTACAAATACTTGATGAATTAATTACAATATTTATAAGTCTTGACTCTTGATTTCCATGTATGACTAAAGATTATATCTAAAAGGAGATATTTCTTTGGGGTTACTTCTAGCTGAAAGTGTATTGATGGAGTTTGAGATACTTTTTTACCTGACATATTTCTGGTTTCCATTAGTCCACATTTGTTAGTGGTTAAAGAACAACTTCTCTGAGACAGACATTGACAGTTCTAAAATATGTTCACCTTACTTTCCTCTAGCCCAGACAAGACCCAAATTTACTGCTAGAACTTCTGTGTCAGGGGCCTTTTCAGACCCCATGTTTCCCAGAGAGGACAAGACCTTTTCCCTGAGAACAGATCTGAGGACTGTGGCTCATATTAAATATCACTCATGTTTATATCATCCACATAAGCATCCTTCCGATAAAGGAGAAATAGTAACTCCCAAGCATCAAAGTAACTTTAATTCCTTTATGAAACAATATGGTCTTTTAGACTCTAAATCTCTGTTGCCTCTCAAAGACATAGAAAATTGGTATCATGGAAAGAGGAATGTTATGGGCTGAATTATACACCTCCAAAATTCATATGGTAAAGGCCTAACCCCAAGTACTTCAGAATGTGACTGTATTTGAAAATAAGGGCCTTAAAGATGTAAGTTAAAATGAGGTCATTAGAGTGAGCCCTAATTCAATATGAGTGGTGTCCTTACAAGAAGAGATTAGGACATAGATATGTTACAGAGGAAAGACCATATATGGGCTGAATTATACACCTCCAAAATTCATATGGTAAAGGCTTAACCCCAAGTACTTCAGAATGTGACTGTATTTGAAAATAAGGGCCTTAAAGATGTAAGTTAAAATGAGGTCATTAGAGTGAGCCCTAATTCAATATGACTGGTGTCCTTACAAGAAGAGATTAGGACACAGATATGTTACAGAGGAAAGACCATGTGAATACACAGGTAGGAAAAGACAGCCATCTTCAAGTTAAAGAGAGAGGTCACAGAAGAAAGCCACCCTGCCAACATCTCGATCTTGAACTTCTAGCCTCTACAATTAGGAGAACATGAATTTCTGTCGTTTAAGCCACCCAGTCTGTGGTACTTTGTTATGACAGCTCTAGTTGGCTAATACGGAGGAAAATGACCTAGATGCATGACCCAGCTCTGCACTTTACTTGGACGAGTAACTTAAATCCTCAAAGTATCAGGACGTATTATTATGAATAAAGTATTATTCACCAAAATGAATGTAATGTTTTCATCAAAACCTCCTAACAGTTTTATGGTTTTGATTCTATCTCTACATGACTGGCCCCAAATGTCTACCTCCTGCCTTTTCCCTAAATATACCTTCAAAGCCATCTGTCCCCTCACATCTCTACCAGGAGGTCTAATAGGCACGTACATTTAGAATGCCAAATTTTTATAATAAAGAAGAAAATTTTTAAATATGCATATATTTTCTTATCATTACAAAAACAAACACAAGAGCAGTAAATCCAGAAGTTAGTATCCAACAAGGGCAGTGGTGGGAGAAGAGAGAGAGTAGGGGGTGACACTTCTCTGAGAGTATCATTTTGGTTTTGATTTTTGAAAGCATGTTGATATCCTACATTTTAAAAAATAAAATTAAATCAATAAGGACAGAAAAATAAAATTGACAGTGAAAGCAAACAAATGAATCTAAATGTAAATCAGATGAATACCACAATCACACAGAAGGGAAGGAAGGAAAGAAGGAAGGGAGGAAGGAAAAGTGTTGCCAGATATAGCAAGAAAAAAAAGACACCCAGTTAAATTTGAATTTCAGTTAAATAACAAATAATTTTTTAGTAGAAGTATGTCCCCTGCATATATGCCCACTCACCACACCTTCCCTCTTTATCTCTATGGCCTCATCCTGTACTACTCACTCATTTCAGCTCCCAACATGTGGACCTTCCAACTATTCCTTGGATGTGCCAAGCAGCTCCCACCTCAGTCTTTTGCACATGCTTACAGGGCTCTTTCCCCTCATTTACGTTAGGATTTTGGTCAGAGGTCACCATTATCGAGAGATCTCGTTTGCCTAACCTTTTTCCTTTGACCTTGAAATATTGTTGTTTTCTCTAACACTTACTGGAAGATACATATATAACCTGTATAAAAAATAGGGTGTGTGTGTGTGTGTGTGTGTGTGTGTGTGTGTGTGTGTGTGTGAACATGGCACATAGTAAGTGCTCAATGACCGTTTGACGAATGAAGGATGGTATTATTGGGCTAGTTGAATTAGTACAGATGTGCAGCTCCTGCTACTGTGCAAATCTTATTTATCATTCCTCACTCACTCTTCTTTGCATCTAGGGATTTCCTTTTTAAAGCCTAGAACCTTAAAACCAGTCAAGAAATTCAGCAAAAACAGTTCAAAGAGAGGTAGGTGTTCAGCCCTCAAGCTCTTTGTGACTAATCAACTCTGCTTCAAGGGCCTGGAGGAGCTATTTTTCTTCCAACTATAGCTTTTCCACTTAAAATGATAATCCCAGGTCTTATTTTATATTTTCTCTCATACAAGGATGTGAAGGTCATCCACTTAGCAAACTCTTCAGTTGAAGCAAAATGCATTTAGAAGCAGCAACTAAGGCAATATAAAAGTGAAGATGAATTGAAGTTATTTGTATTCAGTAAAAATATGTTAGAGGAGTAAGGGAATAAAAATGCATCTTTCCAGCAGTGAAGCTTTATACATGGTTAAGAAATACTTACGGACCACCAACCACCAAGATTACAACACTACTTCTTCCCAGAAGTAGCTGGGCCGGCCAACAGGCAGGATAATGAGGATGTGTCTAGGGCACTTCCACAGCAGAGGCTCAAAGGATATGAGCAAAAACTTGAAACAATTATAATATATATATATAATTTTATGCATAGTAATCTTTGTAATTATATATATTTATATATATAAAATAAACAATTTCATATAAAGTTAATGATAGCATCAAAGTGATAACTAATGGAAAAATAAATATTTGATTGGTTTGTTATTCTTACTTTATAATTTAGTCTTGTTTAAATTTGAATCGCGGAGTAGAGAAGCATTGTAATCTTCTCTGGGCTTCGACTTCTCAAGGAGATCATTTGGCCCTTTTCTAGATGAACCTTCAGCTCATCTGCAAATGCAAACTCCATCCTCCATTGGTGAAAACCTTACCTTTCCCAGTAATATCTTTTCCCCTGACCCAATAGAGTATCTTTAGAGAATCTTGAATCTTTTGCCAGCTGCAGACAATCTTGATATTATTCTGAAATAAAATACTCAGCCCTCGTAACTTCTCGTGAGGGGTCACAAATGATAAAGAAAAAGTACTAACATTTTATTCCCTTAAATACATGCTTTTAACTTGTGTTGATGCCCTTGATGGAATTTTCTGTGTTTATAAGCGGTACAACAGACTCGATGGGGCCATATCAACACCGTGGGGCTGAACCACCTCTGTGGGTTTTTTAAATCTTATTTTTATCGATAATCTGGGTTATTCAATATCACTGTTCTAAAAGTCATTATAAATCTAACAAGAATAAGTTTAACAAGAATTTGAACCATAATTTCATGACTCAAGGAATTAACCTTTAATCTTTTTAGAATTGACTATGTTCAGACAGTTAATTTGGATTGCCCGTGATCGTGTTTTTTCTTTCCAACTCAAATGAGTTTTGTGTCATTTAATAGCAGTGTATTTCATATTGCTGGTCATGAAATCAATTTTGTGGGTCATAACAAGTAGTTTCTTAATAGAATAGAATAAAATAGAAAATATCAGAGTACAGCTACAGGGAAAGAAATTATTTTTCATAAAAATTTTGTTTCAAAATATGTAAATGTGTATCTATAGTCTGTATAGGTGTTAGGCTGAAGTATAAATGTCCTTCATACTGTGGATTGCAATAAAAAAAGGTGAGAAAGCCATGGATTTAATACTTACACTTTCATAAGCAATTAGCAGGCACCCATGGTAAGAGATAAAATCTAATTCTTAGTTTAATTGAGAAGAAAAACCACCACGATCTATGTGAACTTATTTATAGATAGATGTTCAAAACTATTAATGTTTCTCAAGAAAAACAGGTACTTGACTACAAAGAAAATATGTTTCTGACTTCTTGAAAATCAAATCCCCAACTTGCCTTAAAAGCTGAAGTGGAAAAGACATTCCTTACTTACCTTAAATAAACTTTTAAATTAGGATTTATGATGACTGGGCTTTGTTGACATTTGGTGAATTAAAATCTGAAAACTTTCTAAATTAAAATACAGACAGATTTATTGGTATTTTAAAATCTTAAGAGAGGCTTTTCCATTATTTCATATGACAAACCCTGTGATGAATCTTAATTGGGAGGAATGAGATCTTTGGCATCTTAAAGGGTGGCTTCAAAGTTGGGTACTTGATAGATGCTACCTTGGTCTTTACCCTTGCTCTGGAACCTTCAGCATCTGCCTGTGTTATGATGCCACGGAGAATCAGGCCACAGAGGGAGAGCAGCTTTGACATCCACACCAGTAGAATAAGATTCCAGCATGGGGGTTGCTTTAGGTCTGAATGAAAAACCTAGGAAGTTGCACATACAGATTTACCCTAGCGATACCCTAGGGGAAGTGATGGCCAAGGTGTTTCTTGAGATCCACTCAGATGACCCCCATAGACTTCTGAAACAGCCTTGTGTATTGGGGATCATCACGTGTGCCAGTCTAGGATGCAGTGCTCTGACTATGACCATTCAGCCTATTTTGCCCTCTGGTAACCAATCTATCATTAGTTGCTGTTTGCCAGCATTTGGGGAACTCATTTGTCCCGATCTCACTCCAAGGAACCCTCTTATTGAATGTCACCCTCTCTTTGAATAGAAAATTGGCATAGAATGTGGTACCTGAGTAAGAACTGAACAGTTGACAGACGTATCTGCATCTTCATTTAAGGCTTCTGGAAAAAGCCTTGGTGTAAAAATTAATCTACTCCATCAATAAAAATATTTGAAACTCATTGACCAGCCTCTGAAAACCTCGACAAGTCATTTCAAAATGGCACAGACTATAAATGGAAAATGTTTTGCTGGGAAGAAGTCCAAAAAAGTAAAGCACTCCTAAAATTTATTTCACAGCATCTAGATATTCCTATTTTCATTCTCTCTGCAAACAGTGATGCAATAGTTTAAAAGCTAAGTTCCTAAGCCTGAACTCTATAAATAAACTGTCACCAGAGAGACCCTTGTGAGACAAGATGGTATAAATATTAAAATTGTAATGGTGGTTACAGCTTAAACTTTTACACTATCCTTTCATATGTTTCTCTGTAGAAATCGGAATAGTGCCTACTAACGGTAGAGCATCCCAGAGTTCTGGTGATCAAAAGAAAACCTAGCTAGAAAAGTGTTGAGGGCTATAGAGGATTTGTATGGTATACAGAATAATGTCCCCTCCAGCACCTGTGAATATGTAACCTTACATAGCAAAATGGACTTTGCAGATATGATTAAGTTAATGATCTTGAAACGGGAAGTTTATCCTGATTATGTGGGTGGGCCAGATAAAAGGGACACAGGAGAAGTCAAAGTCAGGGAGAGAAGATGTAAGGACCGAAGCAGTAGTCAGAGAGGACAGAAGATGTCCTGTTGCTGGCTCTGGAGATGGAAGAAGAGGTCCCGAGGCAAATAATGCGGGCAGTCGTTTAGAAGATGAAAAAGGCAAGGAAACGGAGTATCTCCTTAAAATCTCCAGAAGGGCACAGCCTGAGTTTAGCTCAGTGACACAACCTTGAGTTTAGCTCAGTGAAACTGACCTTCTGAAGAGTAGGAGAGTAATTCTGTGTTTTAGTCACTAGGTTTGTGGTATTTATAGCGTCGATAAGAAACTAATACATTTACCAAGCTCCTAAAGAAAGAAAAAGAAATAGGGGGAACCCCTTCTATCATTTTTATTTTGGAGGGAGTGTTTGATTAATAAAACGGCTACATGGCTCCTCCTTCCCATCCCAACCCCAAACAGGCCTTAGCCTGAGCACTTCTTCCTCAGTTGCTACTCATTTAATAGCAGAAAATAGAGGGTGAGAAATTTCCTTACTCACCCAAATATCTTGAAAAATTCCACGATGGAAAATTTCTTGACAAAACATCTCAGAAAAAGTACAGTTTTAGAGAGGTAAGAATGCATAACAAACTGGATAAGTACAGATATTACACTTACTAGAACATATGCAAACTACTGAAGTTTTATAAATAAATCAGGCTTCCTTGAATGTTATCTTAATTTCTAGGATTTCTTGGATTCATCTTTGCTTACCTTGGTTCATACAGAAGTTTTCAAAACAGGAAAAACGAAGAGAGATGGATTCATTTCGCTTCTCTTTCTCATACCTCTACCATATTACCAGGTTATTTCTCATGTGGGATATATATTTTACTACTTACTTTGGACTGAATCAGGCGATTCGATTGAAGTCCAAATCAACCACATTTCAACAAATAAGTTTATTTAGCTATTTTAAATCAAAACTTGGAAAATATTTTCTTCCTCATTAAAACTTCAAGAACAAACCCATGCTGTCAGAGATATTTATTCTTCAAACTCTATTTCTTTTTATTTTAGAATTTATCACTAAATAAAGACTCCTTCTTAGCATCTTATCCACTTACATTAGTGGTGCTGCAAATGAGGAAGGATAAAATATAAATGCCACATGGTTTCGATTGTCTATTAATGCTGGGCTTCATGTCCCAAAAAACATATTGTGAAGAAAAGAGAGTCTCAAATTCTCTAGGGTCTGATATTTCTGCAATAATCTCAACAAGGCAGATGTTTCTTTAGGTTCAGTGAAAGTGCTCACAAAACGTAAAGAAAATTCCTGCAAAATTCAAATTTGCATAAGATCTGAAATATGAAAATCTGAATCGCAGAATTCAAGAACTTGCAGGAAAACCTGGGAGGTTGTTATTTCATCTTATCCTGGTAAGTTTCTCTTTTCAAATGAGAATTGACCCCAGTGTAAAATACAGCCTGAGGTGTAGAAAGTTCACACAAGAGAGTATTCACGCTAAAAACTTGCAAATAAAAAAGGACTATGCAGCAAGCTGGCAGTGAGATGAGAAACAGCCTCTCAGAGGAAGGTCAAGAGATGATGTGGAGTAAAAGCCTCCAGGGAACTGTCACTCTCTGAAAAGAAAAATGACAAAAGGGACAAATTTCAGAGAGTCTGAGAACAAAGGACAGAGGTTGAAAAACGGGATAGAACCAACCTGCCTTCTTCCTCTGAGACACCATTCAAGGTTATTTCCCTCAAATTTTAGTTCTCCCCTGAAGAAAAAAAGAGGAAATCCTTGTCCCAGATTATTGCTAACCAGGAACAGGTGCCTCCTGACAGAGGTGAGGGTGAGAGCACAGAGGTCTGGGTTCTCTGAGCTGGCAGCCCGTGGCCCCCGCCTTATCGCTCAAGCTCCTTGAGGACTTTTCTTCAATATTAAACACATACCGAAGTACCTCATCATGATCTCCTGAGCAATAATGAGAAAGATTAAATCCACAAACTCAACACACAGATATAGGCACACATACGCAGAGACACATACTCATGCAGGCACTCACACACAAATGCACAATAAAGAGTAATTAAGCCATTTCTCAATTGGTGGCAACTTTTGCCATGTCACCGTCAGAGAATCTTTCTCTCTTCTTTCCTTCCCATCATTTTGTTTTGCCCCGCTCCATTTTCCTCTTTGCTTAGCTAGCTTTAAAGGTA
>NW_006436298.1:48189302-48206623 GCF_000325575.1 Pteropus alecto | reverse complement strand
AAACATTTATTTGCATGCTGATAATATTCAGCGATTTGACAGTCTCTCAAGCCTTACCTTTTATTGTGAGAAAGAATGAACCAACTCTAGTCAAAGAGCTCCTGATTTGGGGCCAATCGCAGATGGAACTGAGAAAAGTGCTGAATGTTTTTCGAATAAACATGCAAACCTATCTTCCAACCAGTTACTCTAGCTTCAAAGAGATAAAGAGTTGAAAAGCTTCTCTTTAGAGAGTGAAATAAGTACTATTTGTCCGATGATGAAAATTCTTTGCTTTAAACATCTCCAAATTTAGGACATATAAGATATACAGATATTCATTATTTAACTACTTTGAGATAATTTTATGTCTTCGGAGTTCTAATCATTTTTTTTTTGAAAGTTACTTTTAAAGATGTTCATTTTTAGTGAAAGCACTAAAATACAATGTCATTCTTCAATGACAGTTTTCCATGCAATGTTTTTTACTTTAAGTAAAAACAACATTGCTTATACTGCCAAGCACTGCTGAAAAGGTCTCTGCATCATAAAAGGATTTGAAGCCTCATTTATTACTATCTAAATTGTACATTGTATGCTTGCTAGTGACGTATTATAAACTCAATAACCTTTCCTATATAGACTAATAGATAACATAATAAACAATTCAAAAGTTTTTTTGAAAAACATGATTTGGTGAATTCCTAACATAAAACAAATCTTTTTATTCTCCCAAAACAAATGCTGGTTGTGTGCCCGCCTCAACAGTTTTGTCCAGCAGTGTTTGGTAAGCCCGGTCATTTAAGATGACACTGAAAGAGACGAGATAAAATGACAAGGAGGCTAATGGGTCTGAATTCCATCACCAAAGAGCAAAACTCTGAGGCGTTATGACTGGTTTTTGTTTCCCACTTTGCAACACACAAAGTTATTTGTGTTTTCCTCAGGGAAAAAGAAAATAAACTTCAGAGACTCAAACCTATCAGCACTGACCAAACTAACCTAAAAATCTGTCCTAGTCAGAGCTAATGTAATTTGCTTCGTATCAAAGTTTATGTCAGTTTTTAAATTGAATTTGAGGTCCAAATTGTCATGGTGATGACCACATTTCTTCAGCCAAGTAAGAATAGAGGAGCTAATAGTATTTCTGTGGTCTAAAATTGGGGTTCAGAGTGTCGAAAGCATTGGTACTGATCTTGCGATTTCCTAATATGACTGCAAATAAGAGGATTGACTCTTGAGCTCTGTTCAGTATGATATGTGAAAATTTAGGGTGATAATAAAGGACAACTGATATAGAATTCATTCAGCTGGCTTTTGTGACACAGGAATAACTTTAGTTATTGGCTCCTATATTCTCATACATAGTACTTAATATAAGACAATAATGCTGGATTTAATATTGATCTGTGTCTAGTTCCTTACAACTGCTGGAATATTCTGGGCTGAATTTATGCATTGACTATGTCAAAAAATAATCAAAGGATTTTAACTATGCCATTATTTTAAAACCCTTCATTGAATTTATTGCCATCAGAAAATATAAGCTTTAGAGCCTTTTGCATTGCCAAAAATGTCCCATCCTACTGGTTCCTACAGACCTTGTCACTTCCTGTCAAGAGATGGAATCTATGTCTCTCGCCCCTTGAAACTTGGTGGCCCCTGACAAATAGAAGGTATAAGACGTGACACCACGTGATTTCTGAGGCTAAGTTGGGAAACACTATGCAGTGTCTTCCAGTCTCACTTGGGATATTCACCCATGGAGCCCTAAGCCTCCATGTCGGTAAGAAGTGCCAAGTGGCCATGCTGGGAGGAAGGCCAAACTAGGCCACACAAAGAGACCACATGGAGAGGCCCCAATACTGCAGAAGAGAGAGGTGACTGGTCAGCCCCCAGCAGCTTCAATCACCATCTGACTGCATTCACACCAGGCTCCTCAAGGATTCTACTTGCAGAAGCCCCCAACCAAGTCATGTGTGGATTCCTGATCCACAAAAACTGGGAACAGTAATAAATTATTTTGGTTGTTTTAAGCCGCTAAGTTTTGCAGTAATGTTATACAATGTTAGATAATAGGAAACAACTTCTACCTTATACCTTAATTAAGGGATCTCTTCAATAAGGGGTCTGCAAGTGGATCTGTAGTGTACTGCCCAGATTCTCCCTCTATCTCTCTCCATTCCAGGCAGAACTAAGGAACTCATTCTCCCAGGAGAAAAGAATGCTGGCTGCTGAGGGCTTATCACTGTGTCCCTGTCTAGGCATTGCCCTCAGCCAAAGGGAGCTGCCTTCCCCAAGGTACGTCCCTGCGTAAGGACAGCTCACTTCCAATAGTGATTAATGCAGGATGCTAAGACCTGGCCTCCTTTCCTTAATTCAGGCAACACAGAAGGGTCATCACAGCTCCAGAGTTCCTGTAGGGTAGGCTAAGGCCTTGGTTGCAGCAGTATCAGCTCAATTTCTTCCTCTGCTCAGTCTTGCTTCCCTCACTCCGTTATAGGTGATATTCTGAGTGTCTGCCTCAGTAACCTACTACACACAGATCTCCATTTCAAGGATAGTTCACAGATAACCTAAACAGGCTTCAATCCGAGGTTAATTGCCATTGGAAAAGAGGGTGAAATCAGGCTCTATAATTCCCTGGTTTTCCCAGTAAACAGCAGTAATAACTAAAGAGACCTTGATTCTTATTATTATAAGAATGTGATTAAGTTTCAAATCAACTGATTACAACCTGTAGACTCAGAGAGTTTCCCAGACAGTCTTTATGGCATCCTTTACTCATTCTGACACTTGCTAGAAATTACCTAATTGTACTGACCAAAACTATTTTGCCTTAGGAAATTTTAGTCAAAACTGATGTTTCAGAAGAGAGTGTGTTAAAAATAAAGTGATCGTATTATAAATCTACATTAGCAATGAAACACCTGAAACAAGACCACACCCATTCCTAAATCTGGGTCCTGGATGTATAGAAGAAATTAAATAGATAACTGCTTATTTTAAGAAAGAAGACTTTTTGCAGCAAAGCTTATGAGATTTGAAGGTGCCTAGTTCCATTTTTTCTGGAAGAAAATTGTTTCATTTTCTTACTTGTTTCCTCTCTTATTTCATCCACCAGTCATCTTCCAAAAGTGATTCATTTCTTCATAAGGACTGTGAAAAAAAAAAAGACTGAGTTCAGACATTATTGCTAGAGGCTGATGGTATGAGGACAGCTCAATGATTTAAACCAGAGGACATTTTCATTTTTTAAACCAGGTCCTATCTTCTACTTCAGGCATTTTATAATTCACACAAGCTAGAAGCTCATTTTCTCACTTGTCTATCCTATGTTTGCAGACTCTTCTATATCTTTACATGAGCACAGCTCCCAACAGGAACTATTGGCTTCTCAACTTTTTCAAAGTCCTCTTGCGGACATTACATCAGCACACACACTTACTGGCTTCTCAATAATATGCACAGTGTAATATGGAATTGTTCTGGGAAGTAAAATAATGTATTATTCTTTTTGATATTCAAATTATGTTATTCTAATCCCCCAATCCACCAGTGGAGGAAAGTATTTCTTCCATCTTTGGGGTCTTTCAACAGAAAAGAAGTCCCAAAACTCAGATGTGTTTACTCAGTCCAGTAGGTCAGTTTTGATGACTGTTCTTCCAGAAGAGAAAATGGAACATACTCCTGTCTCATTTCATAGCCTACCATCAACAATCAAAATATAGATCCACTATTCCAACACACATAGGCTTGATTTCCCAAAGCATATCAACCAAGGGCAGCAAGATTCTTAAAACAGTATCGTGATGTGGTGTTTCTCTAATTCAGCTCCACTAGGTCTAGAGGAACTCAAGTATTACTCCCCTCAAAATACAACTTGGAACTTCTGAGAATTCTCAGAAGGGTCCTACACATGCTCCATGAAATATTCTTTCAATATTCACAGTTTCCACTTCTCAGCTATTACTGCTGCTTATCTTGGAACTGTCTCTTGTCATGGCTGACCACAAAGTATTACTTTCAACCATAACCCATTGTCACTTGTCATTGACAATGCCCACTAGAAGCACAGCACTGTGGATGCATGCCAGAGTGCTGCCACTGTGGCTCCTACCTGGCCAGGACACTAACATGACAAGGCCATTGGCTGTTCCCAGCAAAGCCACATTAAGACAAGTACTGTGCACACTAAGGGAGCTGCCTTCCATCAGTGCCACCTCTGGAGTCCTGGATTGCTGGCACTTCATCTCCAAGAGTTCTTTAGCTTTTGCCCCATCTCATTTCAGCCCCTCTCTCTTGGACATGGACCTGCACCCCTGAGGGCAATTACAGATTCATTCTGTGCTTCCTCAGAGCTCACTTTGTGCAAGATAAGCAGCATGTTTTACTTTGCTTTCAGGGTATCTTCTTGCCTACTGAGTGCCCTGTTCTTACTGGGCAACAGAGCCTGGTGGGCCCATCCACTGGTCCTTCAGACATGCTCACACATGCTCAGACCCTGGGGCGAACACAGCTCAGCCTCCCACTGCAACTTCTGCTACCAGCATGAGGCCACATTTATTTTATGGATTAGGGATGACTAATGGCTATAGGCTCAAAGCCTCTGGAGAGACATTGAGATCAAGGTGGGTGCCGAGGTTACTTTGGCAGGACTCAATTACACACTGAAGTTCAATGTGATGAGATGGGAAGCCTCCAGAAAGTTTCCTGAAGAGGAAGAGGAATGTTTAGGGGCCACGGCTCAGTTATAATATTTTTATTTCACCCCAATTTCAACACTGACTATCCCTTTGATTATCCTTTAGCACCTATGTTCTCCCTCGAGGATGAATAATATTGTGTTTGTTGTGTGAAGAGAGAAACCCTGTAAAAGAGAAGATGTCTATTTTATGTCAGCCTCCTCCACAGGCCCAGGGATTTACAGCACTGTGAGGTTCTTTAAGGAAAAAATTTCAATTTTCTGAAATCTATGAAAGAGAAACTGTCAGCTCTATTCCTAAGGAGTCAATTAATTAAAGTTAAGTCCCCACAACCACTGCCAAATACCAGCTCCAGATTAAGGGACATGGACACGCATTACGCTTTGACCTCTTGTCACCGGTGGAGTACTGGGCAGATTTGTGGAAAGTAGCTTGTGTGCTGATCCAACAGAAATGGGTATTAGCTCACAGCAAAGGAAGATAAAGAGTTCAAGGACAATTTCAAGCATTTAAAGTTTGGAGTTTTTTATTTTTCTTTCCCCTCTCTTCTTCTCTTTATGAAGTTTTCAATTTTTTTTTTCACCCACACATGTATTTCTTGAATCGCTTCAGTACTGTCTTCTCATGGTGGGTTGTCAGGGATGAATGATTACTTTGAAGTCTGACTGGTTTGGAGTTTGAGTAGCTACCTCTCTTGGCTTTCAGATGTACGAAGAATCAGTGTGATTCTGTTGCAAAGCTCCCAGTTTAGAGCCAGGCACAGAAGAGTAGAGTAGGTCCCCGGGTGTAAGAGTTGGCTGCTCACATTGGAAAAATGATAGTTTTGTCCTCAGGGGAGCATCAGCCCAGTGGGAGTGCTTACTCCGGTCCTCAGCCCTAAACCTTTCACCTCAGGTGGAGGCGAGTGTGAAAGTTCAGGGTCTGAGATTTCTTCTCTGCTTTCCATCCTCCAGATTCCTCTATGAAAAGGTAATCTCAAGTCCAAGCAATTATCATTCATTTCTACTTTATTAGAGATTAGTTTATTAGGCTACTTTCCCAGATAACAAGAGGAAATAGCATGGAGCAGGAAAGTTTAAGAACGCTGGGCTTCCATAAAGGGGTTTTAAGAACTAAAGAAGAGGAACATGGCTAGGTGAACTGGGAAGAAGGAAGCAAACAAATGGAATATCCATTATGTACCGTAACAACCCAATTAAGTGAGCATTCCCCCAAAGTAGGTACATATTGTTTTTGGATTTTTTTAAACATGAGAAAACTGAAGTTCAGAGAAGTTAATAATTTGTCCATTTTGGCTGTGGAGCCAAGATTCCAAGTCAGGACAGCCTGATCCCTCTGCCATGGTCTCTCCCTGGAGTCTGTCCCATCAGTTAGATCATTTTCCCACGGAAGCCACAGCTGGTAGAGGCTTCTCCATCCCTGAGCCTGCAGACGGATGGTTTCAGAGCTCCCTCTATGGAGGCCTGGAACCGTCGCTGCTTCCTAACCTGCTGGCTGAGAGTTGCTGAGAGTCTAGTTGGATGCGTCTTAAACCAGATGCCCTGTAATAATAATTAAAAATAGCATACTAATACCATTGTTTATTGAAGGCTTGCACTGTGCCAGACACGTGCTAAACACCTCACAGACACTGTCTCAGAGAGAATGCAAGTTAAGCAAATACCATCGCTGGTCATTGGCCTTTGAACCCCAAAGCCACACAATCTCAGTGTGTGTCCAAGTCATAGAACCAGCTTATTAACTGATCTACAAACCAATTTCATTTTATTTTTCTCTGCCTATTAAACACCTCACCTGTTCTTTCCTGACCCTGAAATGAAATCTTAGGGATGTCTCTGGTTTCTAATACTGCTTAGATAATAAAAGTTCTCTGGTTTCCTTCAAATTTTGTTGAGTTCAGTCCAGCTAAAAATTACAGAGTTCAGTCTGTTCTAGTAGAATAATAAAACTCCTAAATCATTCAAACTTAAAACTTCTCTCCCAATCATTCCATTCGGATCTGCTCCACCTTAGAATTTTGCCACGAGGAAGGGGAGGAGCAATGATTGACTTCTTTCCTTTCGTCATCTCCTCTTCCCCCCACCAGTTTCTGTTTTGGACCACTCTGTGACTGGGCCTGGGGGTAGGGCTTAGAGAGAAAAGGTACAGATGTGAATTAGTGTCATGACCTTTGGGCATGAGTCATGTCTGACTTTCATTCTTGTGGGGCACATTGTCAGGTTCCTAGAGAATCCAGCTGTGGCCTCTTGAACAGGCAATCCCTCGTTTCTGGCTGACCACTTGGCACCCCCTCAGTCTCTGGGTTTTAGGATTCTATGCCTCTGTGGGGTCTACTCTAAACCTTCAGAGTATCTGCATGGACAGGCTGGCTCTCTCCAGCGAGGCCCACATCTGATCCAAGGAAAACAATCGCTCTTGCCCTGCCGTCTTGTTCATACCCAAGGAGATTCACTCTCCTTTTGCTCTGCCAGCTCCAGGCTGACCTAGCCACAGAGTCAAGCCTGGGGATGGGGTGCGCCAGACACAAGGTCAAGCTGTCTGAGTGGTTCCCTGAAGCACTTCTTACTTGGGTTAATGGGTAGCACTCTCCCCTTCCCCATAGCAAGACTTGGGGTAAGGGAGAGAGGGAGAAGAGAAACACCCCAGCACTCCAAACCGCCTCTGAAGGAAACGTCTATGAACCCTTAAGCAGTTTCACAGAACCTCAGCCATCTCCTTAGCACGCCCTGCAGATGGAAAACAGCTTTGGCGCCTCGTGTTTCATTCTCGGCTTTGAGGCTCAAACTGAGACAGCAGAGAAGCTTCCGAAGTCCTATTATACTCCAGTAAAGGGACACTTTCACATTCTCACCCTTTTCTTCCATCACTGAGAAATTCTGTGCTTCGCAACTATCAAAACTCCTTGTATTGTCAGGTTCTTGAAAGGCAAACAGCATGCCCGCTCTGGCTCGCACACACCATGACTGCGTGCAAACCCCACTTCCCAGGGGAAGATTACGCCATCTGGACTTTTCATATTTTTTGAGCTATGTAATTTTTCTAGATTTTTTTAGTCAGCCCATCACCCTCAACAATTTCTGAAATGTTATTGCAATTGGACAGAAAACAATTTTATTATCATTTTAAAGATCCTCTACATCTCCTTTAAACCTGCTTGAAAAATAAAAAACCCATCCGTCATAGTCTAGCCTTCTTCTCCAAACTTTAAATATGACTACTTAAGGCTTTTATTTTTCTCTCTTCAGTGATAATGTGAAGACCATATAATCTGGGAGAAAGTTTCTCTGAGAATAGGTGCGAAGATAATATTTTCAACAAAATATATTTTTCCTATTATCAACATTAAATATATATTAATCCATCTCATAGTAGTTCCTTAAAGATCACAGGCTAAAGAATAATGATCAAGTTATAGCTTGGATTCTCTGCATGCAATACCAATATATTTTAGCTAAATTTTATTTTTAAAAAGAAAAAAATGCTTTGTGCTTGGCACTCACTCACTAAAATTTATTGGCTCTTCTTATTTATTTCCAATGATTAGTAACAGTCAATACTGTAAATATACACATTGAATTTTTGTTTTACTCTGTAAGTATAATGATATCATTAAATACCAATGTGTGGTGGTAGATAAGATATAAAATCAAAGTCATGGAGATGATGGCTAAGAGCTATTTTTAGAAGAGGACAGGATCTTGAACAGAATCTCATTTAAGCCAAATTAGCTGCTTCCCTTACTTCTACTTGAATAGATCTTGGAGTAATGATCAAGGTGCAGGAGATTGCCTTTGTGACCGAGAAGCCGTTCATTAGGCTGTAAGCTGCTTGAGGGCAGGGAATGGAAGCTATGTAAATTTTTTAAAAGCCCTAGGACAGTGTGCTGCCTATTACAGGTTTTACTACATGATGCTTATATAATCATTAATATGTGTTTCACTTCTCTTTCTGAAAGCTTTCTAAGGAGATGACAGAATCTCTGTGGAACTGAGAAAAATGTCATAGGTGTTTTCTTTGGAGGCAATTTAGAGTGCTGTGGCACTCCCCACACATTCAGACTTACACCAGCTTTACAGGACTGGTACTTGTCACCACTGAGGTACCTCAGCACCAGTGTCTTCTCTCCAGAACCTCTTTCAATCTATCACTTTTCCCCCCATCAAAGGATTCACCACTGTTTAAATAGTCTTGTTCATTGTTATTAGCATACTTGCTTATCTGCTCAATCCCCCGCCCCCCACCCCACTGATGTTTAAACCCCAAGAGGACAGAGCCCTTGGGACCTAAAATAACATCTGACATCCATCAAAAGAAGTTCCAGCCACTGACCAAAGGAGCCTTGAACAAGGTACTCCACTGCTCTAGGCCTTGGGTCTTTATCCTAGAATCATAGTGCTGCCCCAGGTAATTTAATGTTTCTTCTAGCTGTAAAAGAACACTTCTTTTCAAAATATTAATATCTTTATATAATTTGCCTTTTTCATAAATTCACATTATTGACGAAAGTAGGAAGGGGCCATCTTCTTATTGGTTGCCATATTGACTTTCCATTATAATATATGTCCTTAACCTAATCTCTCTGGTATCTGAGAATAATTTTAATATACAATTAATTTTTTCCCATTAGTTGGTTCTTGTTCTTTAAATATTTTATCATAAGCCACCAGAATCCTTTTTGTAGAATTCCATGGCCAGCCTTACAGTCCGTATCTAAGACAGAAGGAAGATTATGGAGAAACCAAAAGACAGGCTGGGCAAAGCTCCACAATAGAGAAGACACCAGTTCAAGTAGCCAGAAGGATATACAATTGCAGGATAGACAGAGAAACAGGAGAGGCATAAACAAGAACAGATCCACAGACCCAAGAAACAGTAGAAGAAGAAGATATCCATACTGACGCCAAGAAATTTCAAGAAAGATTCAAAGACATTATCAAAGCAAGACCACACCCAGCCATCTTGAACTCTCATAACACTAACAGAGACCCAATACAGTAATTCTTTTGGTTTGATAATAATAACCACTGAGAGAACATGGGGCTGGCAAGTTACCATTTCAGCCCTCAAATAACATCCAGAATTTTCTGAAATGTTTTACTCAAAACTGCAACCCTGTGAAGCAAGGTGGCCTTACTCAACATTTAGGACCCCCAGGGCTAGTGTGAGCTTTTTCATTTTGCAAATCAGTGTGTCCAAACACTTGCTTCTAAGTGGCAGAAGACATCAACAAAGGAGCCAACTAATTTGAAGTGAGTTTTCTTTGGGAACCTACTAGAGTTTAGAGTCAATTTATTTACTGGCAGTAATCAGCTTCCTACTTTTCAGAGATCATCTTTGCCTGGAGTTTATCTGTAAATAATCTGGATTAAGGAGTTCCAGCCTCCTAACAATATTGGGTTACCCTCACCTGTTTGTGTGGCAGGAGTATTATTATAAAAACGTAGTCATTCACCATCTTCTACTTTCCTCAGCTTTCTAGGGAAAATTCTTTAGCTGAACTGCTCAATTTCCTGTCCTTTGTCTCGTGGATTGAGTAGTGAGTAAAGTGAAAAAAAATTAAAAACTTGGAGACACTACATTTATTTACATGAATTTTAAAAAGAAAGAAAAAAAAATCTTGCGCTGACAAAGAAAACGTCCAGACTCAACAGGGAGAGGAGGTAGCAAGCCTGAGAATCAAGAGCAAGGACGAGAAAGCCAGCAGGTCCTGGCTTGGGAGAGACCTGGAGAGGCAACTGTTAGGCAGCGTGGGGCTTCGCAGAGTTGGACGGGTAAAGGAGTCTCAAGGCAGTTCTGTTTTGTGTTACTTGACGTGATCTCGCTTCTGCGACTTCATTATAGACTCACATGATGTTTTAAGATGTGTGGAAAGCAGAAGTATTTCTTTTATATATGTTATTGACTTGGACTGGACCTTAAAGTAGGAGTCAATGGCCATGACTTGGTAGAGTGAAAAAGGTCACATAATGAGATGATGGCATTGGAAGTTTTGCCCTTGAGAATGAAGTCACTGAAATAGCTCAAACCTGGCAAGAGCGTTTAACCCTAACCCACATGGGCCCCTGAGCAGGACTGAGGAGCGCTCACGTGCCCTTCACTTGTGACTTTCTCCTGCTCCAGCCCTCAGCTGGATGGCAGGGCCCAGTAAGCATCGCTACAGTGACCGCTGAGCACTGCCTCATCTCCTGGCGCCTCCACAACTTCACACAGACCCCACCATATTGTTTCCAGAAGGAAATACTCCCAGCACATTACAGCATGTCTGACATTGAGGATGATTTATTGTCTTCCATAGATTTTTCCCTGTATTTTCATGTGCTGTGAAAACAAATAATATATATGGGTATAGTTCCTTGGCATACACACAAATTAGTTTAAAAGAAAGCAAGCAACCCATCTTCCTAATTATAACCGTGATTCAACAATAGATCGTGTCACAGTTGCTCATAGAATCAATGTCTATGAATATTTCCCAAAAATAAATTAATCACTTTGTCTTTGGTGGTTTGGAAGTTAGCCCTCTCGGATGCATGAAACTAGACCGAACAGTCCCTAAGGTGACTTCCTCCTCCGTAATAAGGGAATTCTACTTCCTTTTTTAGCTTCCTCTCTCTCAATCCATTCTCATGCTGTAGACCAAAATATTTCAAAACAACACATACTGTAACCATGTTCAGAAACATACAATGTCTCCCAATTATCAGCTGAATTAAAGCTACTCTCCTCTGCTAGGTTTCCCATACGCTGGCCACTTCACTTCTCAGACCTCACCAACCACAGCCAACACCCTCCACCCATTCCAACCCCCGGCCCTGTGTACATCCAGGCTACCTCTGCTTTTGCTGGTCTGAGACCCTCTTTCCCACCTCCCCACTGCTCATACCCACTAGACCCTTTAAGGTCCAGTTTAGGCATCCTATTCTCCCATGCAGCCTCCCTATTGACAATTGTCCATGCCATGTTGATAGCTTCAGTCTTCAAATTCCTTTGAATTATTGCTTATGCCATTTGTAATTTTGTAATTTGTATTCTGATTACCTACTTAGTTGTCTTGCACGGTTTAGTCCTTTAGTGTATCAGTATATTATAACAATACTATTTATGGTGCCGCCTTTGTAACAGGTGAACCTAGCTTGGCAGGCCCTTCTTCTAGTGGGCCTTACACAGAACCTTTTGGCAAGGAAGCTCACCTGGTTCAGCGGTCAGTCCATCTGGCGCCCAGACATCCATCTACTTTCAATTCCTATTTTAATTACCTTGTAAGGGCTCTTTTACTAAGATTATAAAAAAGATAACACAAAGATAACTTAAGAAGCAATGGTTTCACATTATAGGCTATAAAATAAATCCTTTTACCATGCATTTAAATGATACATTTAAATCATACAACAAAAAGAATCAAAAGTTTGTTCTTTGGCATATTTATAGATATCATACATACCCACAAAGAATGTTCAGTGGTCAAATAGATTCAGTAAGTACTGGGTTAGGCAAACTGGTTTCCTTATGCTAGCATTTCTCAACATCTCATAACATTTGCACTGGGAATCTCCCTCAGTGGATCAGTGCATGCTATACTTCTACAACTGAGTTGATCACAGGACTGTTTTTCTATGGCACAACTTCTGGCTGCCACTGGTGTGGTTCAAGGCATTCCCTCCCAAAGCCTCCTTCATCAGGATCCTGCTTAGCAAGAGGAGGCTAAAGGAAATGTTTATTTCTGTTCCTGACTTCCTCTGTGTTTTGCTTCCTGGTCTGGCCATGTGAAGGTCAGGTCTTTCTTCTCTTTTTTTGGAAGGTCTGCTCTTTTTTTGTGTGTCTCACATTTTTTATGTTCAGTGTCAAGCCACATCATAAACCTCAGATAATTCTTAACTTCGTTTGCGTTTGCTCAGTTTGAATTCCAGTTCAGAGAGGCAGCCTCATGTATTGATTAATACTGTGGACTCTGGAGTCCCACGGAAAGCTGGGCTTCCTATTATAGCTGTGCTGTTCACCAGTTATGCAAACTATGGACATTTCTTAAACTCTCAGTGCCTCATCTATAAAACAGAAACAAGGATAGAACACACTTTGTAAGATATTGTAAGAGGTTAACATATGTAAAGCGTTCATACAGAATCTGACCTACGGGGAGTGCTATTAGTATTAATTTGCAATACAGTCCTCAATGATTCTATTTCTCTAACCATAGCTATTGCTGTTAGTATTAGCTATTGTGAGGGTCCATGGAAGTCCTAAAACATCAGGAAGTCTGACTTATGACTTTTGAAAACTACTTGCTGTACTGGCTTGAGAAAATCTTCCTTCTGTGCTTTGGTGGGAAAAAGAAAGAGAAATAGAATAAATCAACTGCTATTGGTGAGAAGAAAACAGCTTCTGGGCTGAATGTCATCTCAGAGTTATTCGCTATTACTCTGTGTCAGGGGTCAGCAAAAATTTCTTCTGTCAAGGGCCAGAGAGTAAATATTTCAGGCTTTCCGTGGTATAGGGTCTCTGTGGTAACCACTTCACTTTGCCACAGCAGCATGAAAGCAGTATAAACGCTATGTAAATGAATGGGAGTGGCTATGTTCCAGTACACCTTTATTCACAAAATCAGAAAGCTGGCTGGATTTCACCCACAGGCCTTGTACTATTATCAGCTCAGCATCTCCCAGTCCAGTGAGTTGAATAGGAGCCCCAGGACGGCTCTGTATACCGAATGTGAGAAAGAAAGCCCACCCCTTTGGAAGCCATAAGAGGTGAGAAAAGACAGTCCAAGAAAGAAAAAAGCCAACAAACTTTGGGAGTTGAGAGAACCGCAGGGAACGACAGTACAGTCCTGGTGACATTGTAAGAGACCTAGCTATGAAGCTATCTTTGGGGGAAGCTTTCCAGGCAAAGGGGACAATAAATGTCAAGGCTAGAGGTAGGAGCACGCTAAGAGTGTTGAAGGATCTGTAAGGAAACCTGTGTAGCTAGAGGTGTCTGCTGCAGGGAGGGAGTGAGTGAAGATGACAAGGTCGGGGAGCGGACGGTGAGTGTTTGCAGGCTGTTGAAAAGGACTTTGGATTTACTCTGCATAAAAATGAGGGTTTTCGTCTTCAGTATTTTGGGAAGCGTTTTATTTTAAAATGATTTTAGATTTATAGAAGAATTGCAATGATAATCCAAAAAGATCGCATATACTTTTCAGCCAGCTTTCCCTAATATTCACATCTTCTATAAACAAGGCACATTTACCCAAACTCAGTAACATTGGCACAGAACTATTTAGTAAACTATGGACTTTATTTATATTTCACCAGGTTTTCCACTAATGTCCCTTTTTGTCTCAGGATCCAATACAGGATAGTATGCTGGACTTAGCTGTCATGTCTCTTTAGCCTCCTCCAATCTGTGACAGTTTCTCATCCTTTTCTTGGTTTTCATGACCTCGACACTTTTGAGGTGTACTGGTCAGGTATTTGTAAAATGTCCTTTAATTTGGGTTTGTCTGATGTTTTATCATGATTAGACTGGGGTTATGGGTTTTGAGGAAGAATTCCACAGAGGCGAAATGCCCTTCTCATCACATCATGTCATGGGGCACATGGTATCACCATGGTGTTCTGCTGGTGATGTTAACTTTGACCACAGCCACCCAGTTGCTCTACTTTAAAGTTACTATTTTCTCCTTTCCATACTCCATTCAACAGAAGTGAGCCATAAGTCCAGCTCAAGGTCAAGGGGAGGAGAGATAAGCTCTGCCTCCTGAAGTGAGGAGTGTCAAAGAATTTGTGATCTATGTTAAAACCACCATAGCAGTTAATGAGTGGTTTGGAGGAGATACTTTGAAGCTATGAAAATATCTTGCTTCTTCTTAAAATTTTGCCCACATGATATTAGCACCCAGCTGTGGATGTTGACTGTAGCAAGTGTTGTTCGAATTGTGGTTTCCTCTTTCTTTCATTCCTACTGTTTAATATTTGGAATTCCTCTTTAAGGAAGATTTGTCATTCCTTCTCTATTTGGTTATTTATTTATATGAGTATTATTTTGTCCTTTCAGTTGTAATTCCATAGTGTCGTTATTTATTTTGTTTCTGCAAGTGTTCCTGCTTTGGACATTGGGAGCTCTTTTGGGTTGGCGCCTGCATCCATTTGACATGTCCCATTTTTTATTTTGTTTTATATTATTTTAGTATACCTTAATTTCCTGGTACTTTAAAATGCCCCAGGCTCATCTCGTATTTTCCCTGTCCCAGCCCTAGAATCAGCCATTTCTCTGACGAGCCCCGGTTACTTTTATTGGAGTATGGGATTAAGAAACCAAGATCTGGGTGCAGATGTGTCATTGGAGGGATTTAGGCAGAAGAGAGATATGCTCTCATTTACATTTTTTAAAGGATCAGTCTGACGGCTGGGTCAAAAATAGCTACATGGGGATGATTGTTGCAGTAATCCAGACTCCTTGACTGTCATCTAGAAGAGTTGTATAGCGAGGTAATCTGATCATTATGAAGTCCTGCGAGTACCCTTTGGTGAGCCCCTTGCAAACCACAGCTATTATTCATTCGTCAAACTTCTATTGAGCCCCATCGTGTCCAGGCACTGTGCTATCTGCTGATGATGCAGACATGACAGTGAGGTTTCTTTCTCCCTGGGGCATCCACAGTCTGGTACAACAGGTGCAGCACATTGTGATAAGCAGGGGATTAAAGATTTGTAAGAGGTGAAGTGTTAGCATAAAAGAAGGAATAACTTTTTATTGGAAGGGAAAAAACAGAACATAAGGTTAAGAGTGTACTTTTGAAGTCAGATTTACAGGATTGGAATCTGGTTCTACCATGAATTAGCTGATGAATTTTTGAGCCTCAATTGCCTACCCGGAGGGGATAACAGCACCCACTTGTGGAAGAAACCATGCTGCATCCTCTATGAAGTTTTGTCCTCATCCTGCGTTTTCTGCTTTCCCTGCAGCTACAAGGGACCATATGTCAGATCGTGGCCAATAGAATGTGAGGGGTGTAGTCGGATGCCACTCAGAGGCCTGGTTCCTGAAACATCCCTGCGGGCCTCCATGCACTCTCTCCCTTCTACCAAAACAAACAAACAAACAAACAAACAAACAAACAAACTCCAGCACGGTTGAGGCACATCGAAAGGGGCTGAAAGGTGGGCCTCTCAGGAGAGCTCCCAGCCAGAAACACAGGCTCCAGACTCTGCATTAGAGGAGGAAACAGTCTGGCTGTAATTCTGGGGCTGCTTATTGCAACAACTGGCCTATCCTGATTAGCACACCACCCCCAAAGTTTGCTAAAACACCTAAATGAGATTAAAAGCACATGATACACTCTCGATAACTGATAGCTGTAATTGTTATCATTGCCATGATATGCAGATGGGGGCACACTAGAGAGCTGGGACTTGAGGAGGTTTGTAGGTGGATGGAAGGTGAGAAGAGTCCAGAGTTTTGAGCAGACGGTGAAAAATGACAAGAAGGGAAAAAGGGGCAGGTGAGAGACACTGTGATCAAGGAGCAAGGGAGGAAAATTGACATGGGACAAAGGGAAGCAGGAGTTGTCCAAATTGTGGGTGGAGCAGCTGCCCTGGAAGTGCCTCCTCGCTTCCCAGTGTCCAGGCTTTGATGCGCTGGGCAGTGCGGCCAGCCCGCTGTGGCCGCTGTCAGCTGCTCCCTGGTGTTTCTCCTTCAGCTGCTCCAGATCCAGATGGAGAAATTGGAGGCCTGGCTTTTTCATTTGTTTTAGCCTGATGGCAAGATCCTTCCTGGACACTTGTTTTTACTATTTGAAATGTGTTTCTTTTATCACCTTCCGGCCACAGGAACAATCTTAATGAAGGTAGGATCCAAAAGGGAGCAGAAAGCTCCGCTAAGGAGAGGCCGACCAAACAAAGAACAGAGGAGTTCTTTGTCTCTCTGGGTTGTGAGGGTACAAAGGACAAATGTGTAGAATAGCCCTGGCAAGGCTGCAAAGGACGCTTTTCCTTAGTGCTCCCTAGTGCTGTGCGACACAGACATTTCTCTAGGCTTAGGGGCTCAATCTGTGGCCATGCAACAATTTTTTCTCGGTGTAGAGCTAGCCGGTCTGGAAACTGAGGCAAGCTTGACCTCTTTGGCACTATCATCAAGCTGACGGAGTCGCCTCCTAGCGGAGGAGAGTCATGATACTTTAAAGGGCTCTGTCTATTTATCTCTTTGCTAAAGATCACTTAACCAAAAGTCGTCATTCTGGGCCCCCATAAATGTTGTTGAGCTTGGGGAGTGGTGAAGGTATAGCTTTTGTTTATGAGATGAAAAGGAACCATGTACACAACTGGAAAATTGACACCAGTTGACCGGACCAAATCAACCTCATTTATTATAGAAATCTTATCCTACAGAAGACCACATGTCAGAAAAAATATAGCGTCGGCATTTCCAGGCAAAAGGACCACCAGTGCCTGAAAAACAGGAAATAGCTAAAACAAAGAAAACCAGATCCAGATAAATAGAGTTTCGATGCATATGAATGAAATTTCTGAAACATTACAGCAAGATGTTTAGGTTCCTGCCTGAAGTTCATCTGTCCCAGTCCTCTCCTACCGCCTCTTTGCCCTGATGTTTTTCCAGATTGACTTGTCCACCAATAAGCATTTGGGAGCAGTGCTTCCT
>NW_006436298.1:48188654-48189284 GCF_000325575.1 Pteropus alecto | reverse complement strand
CAACGACAACACAGAATCCTAAAAGAGCCCGTGTGTATAAATTAAAGCGCATTAGCCATCGTGCCCTTTTCCTGGAAAGGAAATCACATCTACTTATGTGTATCTGTAAATCAAAACCTACTTGTCCATGGCAAACTCACAGACATGCCAAAACAAAACCCAGGCCAGCTTGGCTTAGATGAGGGCTGAGCACACAAAGAGATCTATTCACGCCTTTAGATTTCAAGAGAATCTTATGGTCCAACCAAGGTCAATGAGAAGATCACTGCCTGATTTCAAAGGTTACTTTTTAAAGGTACAGGTTACAACTGCCACGATAAATGTGGTTTTTTAAATTTATTTTTTATTTTTTATTTTTAACCTTTAAAACAAACACTCAGAGATAAGAAACAAGTGTAAGAGGAAACATCCAATCTGACTGGTGGTCATATCCCTTTAAGATAGGCAATTGATGCTATATAGTGAATTAGCTGTAAAGTCTAATTTAAAAAAAAAAAAAAAGCCTCCTACACTGTGAGAGTTTACTCACAGGATGTACTGTGGAAAACTCCCTGAAATGTCTACAAATATCATCAATATTTAAATGCAAAAACTCCTCCATAGTATTTTTGAGGGGAATTTTCTTTCTTT
>NW_006436298.1:48186502-48188610 GCF_000325575.1 Pteropus alecto | reverse complement strand
ATTTCTTCTCCCTCCTACCCACCTTTGTTTTTCTTTTATCCCCCTTTTTATGAAAGAAAAGGAAAGAAAAAGATGCTAACACTTACTGAGCGCCTACTCTGATGACGAGTTCTCCATGTATTATTCAGCAATCATAAGGATTCCTTCCCTTGGCTTAATCTGAAAAATCCCGTCATGTTTCCAGTGAACTCATTTTTAATAGAGATTTGTTTTTTAAAGCCACAAAGGTAATTTATTAAGTGCAATGATTTAAGATGTTGAAGTCCTCTGACGAATTTAACATGTCCAATCATATCTAAAAAGGTGCTCCACCTGTGTTCTTACAAAGCATGCTTTGTTTTTAATATTAAAATGCACAGACACACAAATACATGTTTTCTTTTCATTGCATAATTTACGTGCAAAGTTTTATTGGTTGTTTCTCTCTTTACCAAAATGGCTTTTAGGGGAGCTTTTAGGATGCATTTAGGGGAGCTGATTTTCTCCCAGGTGGCTCCACACCCTCATGTTTGACAGGTCTCTCCCATGGTCTTTTACGGATAATAACTCATCCTCATTGGGCTATTTGCTCACAAAAATAAGAGGGAGGCACCATTTGATCCTCATTTTATGACGCGGAAACTGAGGCATCCAAAGCTCAGGTAGAGTGCAGTCCATAACTGATTGAAAATCCATATCTTTTCCCAATCACACTTTAGCCCGTGCCGGGGCGGGGGGCTCTGGGAGGCTGGCCAACTGCCTCAGACGCAGCTGCCAGTGCATTCCCCACACGTTCCAGGAGCCCTGTCTACAGAAAGAAATGATGGTAGCAATAATCTCACCGCTTATACAGAACCTGCTCTCTCCGCTTTTACTCGTTAGCTCATTTCACAGATGAGGATACTGAGGTCATGTCACTGAGGTCTAAGTGGTTCATGCAAACACTGATCAAGAAAGTTTCTTCTGTTTTCCAGGGCATCACACGACAGGTTAGGAATCTCTAAGAGGGAGCTACATTTCCTAAGTGTGTTTGGCCACAGGACCTTTTATGTGAATCGAAGCATGGGGTTACTGCTCTGCCAGAAGCCTGGGCAATACTGGTCTTGGCAATTTGATTTTAACAGTTTTTCCAGAGTATGCATGTGAATTAGTTATCAGGCTTTTTTTTAATTTTTTTTTTTTTTTCCTAGAAAGAAGCAGCAAATCTGGGAACGTGGTGTGGCAGGGAACGCCTGAAGGGTGGTGACAGGGCTGAGGGAGTCAGGAGGAGGCGAAGATGGTGGCGCACTTATTATTTAACTTCTCCCAGTCTTGGGTTTCTAATCTGCAAAATGGGTATGATAATATCTGCCTTGCAGTGTTATAAGGATTGGAGAGGAGCATAGTGTTTGATATGGGGGATGTGAGTGGTCAAAGGCAGCTGCTATTTATTATCCTGTTACCTCTCATAACTAGCAGTCTCACTTTGGCCAAGTTTTAAAAAATTAGTGTAGCCCCGTTTCTTCCTCTGTAAGTTAGTTTAATGGTCTTAGGAAGAGAAACGGGAAGAAATGATCTTCTTCCTAAGACCATTAAGCTAATTTAAACCTAGCCCAGTGTCAGGCACTCTGTGGCTTCTCGACATGTGATGTTCACTTGTCCAGCGGGCCCTGCCCTCACACTGGGAGTGGCCCTTTAACCCGCTCGCCTTGGTCCTGGAGGAGATGCACAGAGTCCAAGGGCAAGAAGGACTCGCCCTTCTGAATCCTTCTTTTACCTTCTATTTGGGCTAATTCCTTTCTCCTGGGTTCACTAAGCTCATCCATCAAGCCTCACAGAGTCTGGTGAGGAGCCAGTGGTTTAATTTCCATTTTTAGAGTATATAGCACAAAGCACATTGTGATTGAAGACCTCGCTGACACCACTCAGAAATGCATGGCAGCTAATGCACTCACACAGCCCCTGATGCACTCGCTCCCACAGCCTGAATTTTGTGACCTCTCGCCAGGTGCTAATTATAGCTGACCCACCATTGGGTGTGCCTGCCTGAGGGAGACAGAGTCCCTGCAATTCTATTCAATACAGAGTACTTGTCAGCACTCAGCAGCATCGAATAGTTCTATGGCGAATGCTCACTTTATTATTATTAT
>NW_006436298.1:48176812-48186446 GCF_000325575.1 Pteropus alecto | reverse complement strand
GAGAAAACATCAGGATGAGAAACAATGAGCCCCATTTTGCTTGTATAAATTCGAGCAAGGTCTTGGCACAGGGGTCAGCCTCCTGACACAAGGCTGGTGAAAACTGGACCACTGGCAGGCAGCTTCTTCATGACATTTTGTTTCTGTGCAGCCCCATGCAGGTCACGTAAACCAAATATCTGAGCAGTTTTTCTTTCTAAACTTTCAATAGATCAAGTTATGTCTAGGTGTTTATAGAGGCACCCATATGTTACAGTGTAGAGTGGTGAATTTTATCTTGCAGTTTTGCTGTCCGGGGGGTGGGATGGGGGTACATTCTGCCCATATGAACCATTTTAATTTGTTGCAGGGTCTGAAATAAAAACATATGCAAAGTTCATAGAAGGTTTTACACATTACCTGGTACATGGTAAGAGCCAGATAAGTGGTAGCAAAGACCACATAGTCATGTGGTTTTGTAAAAAACATATATTCCTTTTATCTCCAACTTATTAGGTTTCTGAATTAAAAGAAAACCCTGAAAACCCTACAAAGTCAAAGTTAGCTTATTCCTTTAACTCGAGTGTAGAGATGGGGTTAATAAGGACGGGTAGTGAGGAAACTTACTGCAAACCATTTCCATGAGACATTTTACATGCAACTGGTGCCCTCTAGCGACGGGGGTAGAGTCTCCAGCCATGCATTGTTTCGTTTTTCAAGCTAAAGAAATCCACAATTCCTAATTATCCTACCCCAGATTTATAGGGCGGGAAGAGAAAATAGAGAAGCTGGAATGCAAGAAGGTGCTTTGGAGTGCCTTTATAATGCAGAAGGCAAATCCCAGCAGGTATCCTTGGGTTTATAAAATAAGGGTCTTAAATGGCTTGGAAGTTTCACATTTCTCCCAGAGATGAGGACACTCCTCTGCCAGGTATCTCTGGGAACGTTTCTAGTGTGGGAACTGAGTTTTTCCAGGCTGCCTCAAATAATTCAGATGTGCTCCAAAAATGGCACAATTCCTCTTGGCTCTGAGAGAATATGGAATAATGAGGCAGAACTCAAACGTTCCATAATCTCTAGCCAGAATAGAACATGGCCCTCTTGTGGGCTGAAATCCCTTCAACTCAGCAAAGGACCAAAGGTATCACTCACCTAAGCATCCTATGCACACACCCACTGTCCAAAGCCTTTCTTCCCATCAAAACAGCTCCTCAGTCTGTAAGACCATCTTCGCTGATGGTACCCACTTAGTCTCCAAGACAAAGACACCATTCATGATTCTGAGCAGGCATCATCACCTAACTATAGGACATCTTCTATTCATCTGTCCTGGACACTGCTGCCTTAATCCAGGCCTTGATCATTTCCCACTGAGACTATTTTCATGTCTTCCAAATCTGGGGTTCCTCTCTCCTGCTAATTCATCTTTTACACTGCTATTAGCTGTTTTTCTAAAATACACTTATTTGGTGATTTTATGGGAAAATGCAGTAATATGAAATGACCCTAACCCACTTCTTCAGCCTATGCTATTTCCCACATGCTCATCTTCCTGTGCTCACACATGCTTTGCCCTCTTTTGGAATGTTGCAGACCCCTGGCCAGCCCTTTTGACCTGCAAATGTCATCTCCTCTACGAAGCATCCCCAACATCCTAATAGCTCCCACCCATAATCCCACATTATCTGCTTCAACAGCAGTACGGTCATAGGAGTTTTACTATCACTTGCTTATGCATTTGTCTCCGCTTTGATCTCCTCCAGAGCAAAACTCCAGGCTTATTCTTTCTTTTAAAAATTACTTCCTTTATTAGTATTATAGATTACTACTCACAAAAATACTAAAACTAGAGCAATATAACTGAATGCTTTTTGATTTTTTGAGATGTTGCTGATATACAATATATTAGTTTCCAGTGTACGACATAATTTAATAGTTGTTTATATTGCAAAATGATCCCCACGATAAATCTAGTGAACATTCATCACCATACATAGTTGTTTTTTTCTTGTGATGAGGACTTTCAAGATCTCTCTTAGCAATTCTCATATACAATACAGTATTATGGACTGTAATCACTATGCTGTACATTACATCTCCACGACTTATTTATTTTATAACTGGACGTTTGTATCTTTTGAGCACCTTCGCCGATTTCATTAACCCCCAACCCCATGCCCTGATTCTGGCAACCACCAATCTGTTTTTCTGTATCTATGACCTCAACTGGGGTTTTTTTAATTTTCTGGCAACCACCAATCTGTTTTCTGTATCTATGACCTCAACTGGGGTTTTTTTTTTTTCCTTTAAATTTCCACATATAAGTGAGATCATATGTTGTTTGTCTTTCTCTGACTTATTTCATTTAGTATAACCATATACCCCAGAGATGCTTGGCATGTAGCAGCACACACACACACACAAAGATGATAGATAGATAGATTTTTATACAATTTTAAAGAAGATCTTCATTTTATACCTCAGCAATAAAAATAAAAGCATGAAATTCAGCACCTGACAGGATAGGGTTTGAGACTTCCTGCCACCTCTTACTAGCTATGTGACCTTAGACAAGTAATTAACCTTTTGAACCTTAGTTTTTCACTGTAAAATGGGAATAATAGTATCTTCTATGCAAAGTGAAGACTAAGGTAATACATGTGACGTGCCTAAGAGTACCTGGAACTAAGCATTCACTGAATGGAGTTTTATCTACCTATCCATTTGATATATAATACACACATGGATATGATTAAGTGGATTTGATCTTCCAGTAATAGTGAAAACTCAGAAAATCTAGTTAATTGTCTCTTGATGTCATGTTGAATATACCTATACTTTCCACCCTAATTCTGGGCACATTTTCACTTTCATTTGGCATAGACTGATTTTTTTTTAAAAAAAAAAGCTTCTTCAAGGGGCAATTATTACCTCATGGAAATATTTTCTACCATTCCTTAGTTTCACACTAAGAAGCAGGGAGAAGTGTGTTTTTACTACTAGGCAATTTAATCATTTTCCTCGCTCTCACCTCCTATATATCCACTGGGGCCAAGTCAGCTGAGAAAATAGTAAAATCATATAAGCAGACCTCAACTTCATCATCTTGTCTCAGAAACTCCTGCTGGCAGCACACATTTTATATATCCGAAGTGAGGTGTTTGAAGGAGACAGATGGACTCCAGCTCCCCCTAATTTACCGCTCTCCTTTATCATAGCATTAGATTTGTAATACATCGTCTGTGTAGCTAGGCTGGCCGTCTCACCGTCTTGAGGCTGAGCACAGGGGGTCTGGGAAGGAGACCTTAGTTGCCAAGTCCCTGCTGACAAGACTACTTGCCTACACCCTTTGAAAGCATTTAACATAGGCAAAGAAACAGGGGAAAAAGACGTGGCTTGCCAACAAACCATTACGCAAATCTGAAAACGAGGTATTAAGTTTTACTCTGTAAGTGTTCTTTCCATGACAAGCCCTGCTAATTGGCGCTTCAGCTTCAAAACTATTTCATTTTTTGTTGCAGAAGAGACTTAAGGATCTAATTAGCTGTTTGTTAGAAGCACATGAATTTTTCCTCTACCCATTGTTTTCACGTTAAATAAGTGATAAGGAGTAAAGTTAGAGGAAGAGTTTTAGGCTATTGCACCAGGTCCTCATTTTTCACAGTGTTGGGATTTATCTTGGGCAAACCAACTCTGCAAAGCCTGAGAAAAACTCATCTTTATACTATTTGGGGTAACGCATGGGTAAAAGAGCTCAATAATAGGAAAATAAAAGAGAATAATAGATAATCTACATGACAGACTCAGTCACCTGCCTCCGCACTGGGCCCTCAGATGGGTTCATTCATACGGGCCCTTGAAGAACTGTTTCTCAGTTTGCTGTCTAGCGGACACAAGCCCTGCTGGCTTTCAAAGCCAGATGCTTTATGAGCTCTTCTCTCATGGGCAGGTCTCAAAAGTTGAGGTGCCAGATATGGGGTTCATATCCTTAGCTCCTCAAGGAGCTCGGGGTTGTGAGTTCCCTCTCATTTGTGTGGGTTTTAATGGCGAGGTTATATCTCAGCCTTTTCTACCGGCCTCAGTGTGGGTTTTTTCTTATTTGTCTATATGTAGGAGTCACTTGGCTAGTTTTTGGGGTTTTTTTTCCAGAGGAAATTACTCCATATTTAGTTGTAGCCTTGATGTGTCTGTGTGCAGAGGTGAGTTCAGGATCCTCCTGTATCACCATCTTGAACTGGAACCCCATTTTTTTCCAATTATAGTTAACATACATTATTATATTAGTTTCAGGTATACAACATAGTAATTAGACATCTATATAACTTATGAAGTGATCGCCCCAATAAGTCTTGTACCCATCTGACACCAGACATAGTACACTATGACTGACTAAATTCCCTATGCCGTATTTTATCCCTGCGACTATTTTTATAACTGAAAATTTGTACTTTTTAATACCTTCCCCTTTTTCACCCATCCCCCAGCCTCTTCCCATTTGGCAACCATCAGTGTGTTCTCTGTATCTATGCATCTGTTTGTGTTTTGTTCTGTTTTTTAGATTCCACATATAAGTGAAATCATATGGTATTTGCTGTTCTCTGACTTAATTCATTTAGCATAATACCCTAGGTTCATCCATGTTGTCACAAATGGTAAGGTTTCCTTCTTTTTTTAGTAATATTCAATTGTATATGTACCACATCTTTATCCATTTGTCTATCGATAGACACTTAGATTGTTTCCATAGCTTGGCTATTGTAAATAATGCTGTAGTAAACATAGGGGTACATATATCTTTTCAAATTAGTATGTTGGATTTTTTTGGATAAATACCCAGAAGTGGAATTGCTGGGTCATATGGTAGTTATAATTTTAATGTTTTGAGGAATCTCCATACTATTCCCATAGCGTCTATACCAATTCACAATCCCACCAACAGTACACCAGGGGTCCCTTTTCTCTACATTCTCCAGAATTTGTTTTGGGCTGTCCTTTTAATGTTAACCCTTCTAACAGGGATGAGGTTATATCTTATCGTGGTTTTGATTTACGTTTCGCTAATGATAGTGATCTCAAGCATCTTTTCATATACCTGTTCCCCATTTGTATGTCTTCTTTGACAGAATGTCTATTCAGGTTCTTTGCCCATTTTTAATTGTATTATCTTTTTTCCCTATTGAGTAGTATGTTCTTTATATATTTGGATATCAACCCCTTATCAGACATGTGGTTTGCAATTTTTTTTCCCAATCAGCAGGTTCTTTTTATTTTGTTGTTTCTTTTGCTGTGCAGAAGATTTTAGTTTGATGTAGTTTCCCTTATTTTTAAATTTTATTGTTTGTGCTTTTAGGTGTCATCGCCAAGACCCACGTCGAGGAGCTTTTCTCTTATGTTTTCTTCTAGGAGATTTATGATTTCAGGTCTTACATATAGTTTTAATTGATTTCAAGTTAATTTTTGTGAGTGGTGTAAGATAGGGGTCTTGTTTCATTCATTACATGTGGATATCCAATTTTCTCAGCACCACCAACTGAAGAAACTGTCTTTTCTCCACGGAATATTCTTGGCGCCCTTGTCAAATATTAATTGACTGTATATGCATGGGTCTATTTCTGGCTTCTTGATTCAGTTGCATTGGTCTACGTCTGTTTTTATGCCAATACCATCTGATTTCATTACTATAGCTTTATAATATACCTTGAAATCAGAACGAGAGATGCCCCCTGCTTTGTTCTTCTTTCTCAGGATTGCTTTGGCTATTTGAGGTCTTTTATGGTTCTGTACAAATTTGAGGATTGTTGTCTCTTCTTCTAAAAAAATGCCCTTGAAATCTTCATAGGCACTGCATTGACTCTATAGATGGCTTTTGGTAGTACTATTTACTATTTTGGTAGTAATATTTAAACTATTAATTCTTCTAATGTGTGAACATAGGATACTTATCATTTATTTGTGCGTTCTTCAGTTTCTTTAATCAATGTCTTGTCATTTTCAGAAAAGAAAAGTTTAACCTCCTTGGTTAAACTTATTCCTAGGTATTTACTGCGTTTGATGCTATCATAAATAGCAATGTTTTCTTTAGTTCTTTTTCAGGGAATTCATTGTTAGTGTACAGAAATACTACTAATTTTTGTATGTTAATTTTGTATCCTGCATCTTTACTGAATTTTTTTTATTAGATCCGACAGTTTTTGGTGTAGTCTTTAAATTTTTTCTATATGTAAAATCATGTCATCTGCAAATAGAGACAATTTTACTTCTTCCTTTCCAATTCTAATATTTTTCTAATATTTCTCTCTTCCCCTCTCCCTCCCTCCTTCCCTTTCTTTCCACCTCTCATCCAGTTCCCATGGATTCTACCTTCCTTCCTTCCTTCCTTCCTTCCTTCCTTCCTTCCTTCCTTCCTTCCTTTCTTCCTTCCTTCCTTCCTTCCTTCCTTCCTTCTTTCTTTTGACTGATTGCTCTATGCTGAGTAACAGTGGTAGGAGTGGACACCCTTGTCTTATTCTTGATTTTAGAGGAAAAGCTTTCGATCTTTATATATAACCTTTATTATGTTTAGGTACATTCCTCTATACCTAATTTGTTCAGAGTTTTTATCATAAATTGAAGCTGAATTTTCTCAACTGCTTTTTCTATGTCTATTAAGAAAATCAATATATTTTTCTTTTCACTCTATTAATGTGATTTATCACATTGATTTGCGTAGGTAGAATCATCCTTTTGTTTCAGAAATAAGTCCTATTTGATCATGGTGAACGATCTTTTTAATGTGCTGCCGAATTCTGCTTGCTATTTTCTGAGAGTTTTTGCATCTATATTCATCAAGGATATTGGCCTATAGTTTTCTTTTCTGGTAGTATCTTTTTCTAGCTTTGGTATCAGGGTTATGCTGTCCTTGTAAAATGAGTTTAGGGGTGTTCGGTCCCCTTTGATTTTTTGAATGAGTTCAAGAAGGACTGGTATTAATTCCTCTAATTCCTTACTGATTCTCTATGCGAATGATCCACCCATTGTTGAGAGTGGGGTATTAAAGTTCCTAATTATTATATTTATGTTTATTTCTTCTTTTAGCTCTATCAGTTTTTGCTTTATATATTTAGGTGCATAAATATTTATATATCTTCTTGGTGAATTGACCCTATTGTATAATTTTCTGTCCGTTATTATAGTCTTTGTTTAAAGTCTATTTTGTCTGCTACCCTGTCTTTGTTGTTGTTGTTGTTACCGTTTTCTTGAAATCTTTTTTCATCCCTTTTCTCTATTTGTGTGTTTAAAACTATAGTGAGTCTCTAGTAAGTGGCATATTATTGGGTCTTTTTTTTTTTTTTTTTAGCAGTTCATCCATTCCATCTGGCTATTTTGTAGATCCATTATTCCTTGTTTCTTATCCTGCTGTCTTTTTCTGTGTTTTGATGTCTTTTGGTATCAGTATGCATTGACCTCTTTTTCAGGTTCTTTTGTGTAATTACTACAGGTTTTTCCCTTGTGGTTACCATGAAGCTTACATAAAATATCTTGAGGTTATAATACTCCATTTTAAACTGATAACAACTTAACTTCAATTGCACTCCTAAACTTTAAACTTATACTTTGCCTCTCACATTTTAGGTTATTCATATCACAGCTTACATATTTGTTAAATATATGGTAACTAATAAGATTATTGTAGATATTATTTCACTACATTTTAAATCTTTTAAACTAGAGTTGTAAGTGCATTATGGACCATTACAATATTATAGAATCTAATTTTGTATATTTACTATTACCAGTGAGTTTTATACTACTTTCTATGTTTTTATGATAATTAGCGTCCTTTTACTACCACCCAAAGAACTCCTTTTAGCATTTCTCATAAGGCAGGTCTAGTGGTGACAAACTCCCACAGCTTTTGTTTGTTCAGGAAAGTCTAGCCCTCCTTCATTTCTTAAAGACAGCTTTGCCAGGTATGGAATTCCTGATTGAGTATTTTTCTTTCAATATTTTGAATATATCATCCCATTCTATCCTAGCCTGAAACATTTTTGTGTAGAAAACATCAACAGTCTTATGGAGATTCCTTTGTATGTAACTTTTTAATCTTGCTGCTTTCAAAATTATTTCTTAGCCTTTGATTTTTCACAATTTAATGATAATGTGTCTCAGTATATCCCTATTTAGCTCAATCTATTTGGAGTCTATTGGCCTCATGAAGAGTGATCTGGGAAGTTTTCAGCCATTATTTTAAATACTCTTTCCATCCCTTTTTTCTTTCTGGAATTTCCGCAATGCATATATTATTTCTTTTGACAGTGTCCTGTTATTTTCATAGGCTTTCTTCATTCTTTCTCATTACATTTTCTCCTTTTTGCTCCTCTGACTGCATAATTTCAAATGTCCTCTCTTTTAGGTCACTATTTCTTCTGCATTGTCAAGTCTGCTTTAGAATCTATTGAACTTTTCAGTTTACTCATTGTAATACTTTTCAGCTCTAGGAATTTTTTTTTTTTTTTTGGATGGTTTCTATTACTTAGTTGAATTTCTTGTTTTGTTCATGCATTGTTTCTCTAATTCATTTAGTTGCCTGAGTGTTCTCATGGTTCACTTAATATCTTTGAGGATTATTCTGAATTTTTGACATTTCACAGATCTCCATTTCTTTAGGGTCAGTTATTAAAGCTTTAATGTTTCTCTTGGTGTCATGTTACCTGATTTTTTATAAATCTTAGTTCCTTATGTTGGTATTTGTGTATTTGCATAATTTCCTCTTCCAGACTTCATAGGTTTCCTTTGGCAGAGAGTTCTTCACCAGTAAGGTCAGTTTGGGTTTCTGGGTGTGTCTGCTGGTAACATCCTTGGTGTGGTAGGGCTTGCTATCAGGGCCTATTTATGAGTCAGTCTACTGCTTGAGCTCTGAGCTGAGTGGCAGGAGAAATGCTGCTGAGAACCATTGGATAAGACTACTGGTTCTCTGCCCAAGCAAGTTTGCCTGGGTTCTCCAGTCAGAATTACTAGATGGTCAGGATTGGATACTATACTCAGCAGTAGATGGGTCTATGAATTAGCTTCTCTGCCCTGGTGTGGTAGCAGTTTAGGACCCAAGGCATGTACAGCTTGTTGACTGGGTGTGCACTAATCAGACAAGGTTGTGCATTAAATTCCCTGGCCAGACAAGGTTACCAGTTTTGTTCTGCAGATGGAGAAAGCTACTGGCTGTGCTCTCTGTTTGAGTTCTAGGTAAGAGGAACTGTTGGATGGGCCTCACAGATTCACATGTGCTCTGGTTAAGTTCCTTGGTTGGGCAGGCTGAAAGCTGTAGTCAGCAATCAGTGGAGTTGCAAATTAGTTTCCCTGTCCAGGCAGTGGGAGAACCAGCTCCACAGACAGTAAGGGTCTTTATTTATGGTCTGGACTGCAACTCAAGCTGACCCGCAACTCAAGTTCCCTGGCCAAACAGGGCTCCTGGCTTTGCAGACTTATTAACTCTTGCCTGCTGATCTCTCTGCTCAAGTATTGATGAGAGACTTAGCTTTCCAAAAGTCCAGCAGGCTTTCTGGCAGGGCAGGGAGCTTCACTCAGTGGTAGGTGGGAATATTCTCAGTTCCCCTCAGGGGAGGGCCTGCTCAGAGCAGTCTCTCAGGTTTTTCCCAGTCAGGCTTTCGTGTGGGAAAGG
>NW_006436298.1:48154180-48176554 GCF_000325575.1 Pteropus alecto | reverse complement strand
GTGAAGCGCTTTGGAGATCCAATTCAGGTCATACCTGCACCCCCCAAGTACCCTTGGGAATTCCGCATCACTAACTTGGTTCTGCAGACAAGCAAAGTCACTGGTTTGGATTACTACTTGAGTGCTGCAGGTAGGAATCCATTATGCCAAGATCCGAGTGGTGTTGGTTGTTACAAGTCCATGCCCACTTCTCTGTCACAATCAGATTCCCAGTGGTTAAGCCTTGCAGATTCCTCTGCAATCTCCATGAAGCAAGACTGGATTGGGCGCTCCTAAGTGACCCATAACACTGGGGGACCTACGGGCTCAGGATACCTGATGGCATACTGCTGTTCTGGACTAGGGGAGGGGCCATGTGGTCAACCTACCCATCTAATTTGATCTGTCTAGGTCTCTGATGCAGGAGGGTACTTCAGCCTCACCATGTTCTTGAATTCTCTCAGTGGTGTCTTGTCACTGAATACTTCTTGTGCAGAGGAACAAAGTCAGGAATGACCTATGTCACCATCTTGGTGACATCGCTCTCTAAACTATCTTAGGACATGCAGAAAGAATCAGGAATTGTATTACAACAGTGGTTCTTAAAGTGTGTTTCCTCACAATGAAGCAGCCTCATGTTTAAATAATATCTTAAAAGGTTATGTGGTCAGTACCTTGCTTGAAGACTAATTGAACAATTTGGACATTTCTGGCTTTAATCCTAAAAATGATACTCAAAAGTAAACCTAGCTTATGGTTTCTCAAGTTTGGGAGAATAATCAAATATCACTAATGTATTCTCATACCAGCAGCAAAACCCAAAACACTTTCAAACTAAAATGAAAAATATGGAGCAAAAATAGTTTTCCTTAAATATATTATAAAATTAAAAGTATACTAGGGCAAAGTCCTCATGCTATTATTTGAATTAAGTTGAATTCAGCAAGCATTTATAGGATTAATTATGCACCCATAACTTCCTAAAGCAAATATTTTGGGTGTTTGGGAAGAGAACGGTTTAATATTACATTGCTGGACTTCTCTCTCTCAAACTCAGTTGTTGTGATGATACTGGATAAGTAGCTTAATCTGCTTCAGTTACCTCACCTGTAAAAGTAAATTCCTACTCCAATGCCTAACCAACAAAGGTACTTATCATATACATGTTAGCTCTTAACTGCTTCAAATTCTTAACATGTTCATCTTAAGGATAATTTAAAAGATTTTCTTCATCTGTGAATTTTTTATATTGCCTTGCCAATTTTGTCTTTCCAAAACTTTTTTCTCCTCTAGTTAATTCTGGAACAAAGTATAATTTAACAGTGCCTTTCTTGAGCCCTCAACTGGAATTTTTCTAGTCTACTGAAAACAGTAGTTGCCTTTTGGCAAACAAACCAACCCCCCAAATCCATATTTCATTGCCTTTTGTCATGTACCCCTTCCCATGCCAAATCAAAACAAAAATCTGGAATTATAGGCTCAGAATAGCAAATGTATTAACAAATAAATTTTCATTTTCCTAAAGACAACACTGGTAGAGGTCAAGGATAAATTAAACTCAGCACTAAGAGGTCTCCTCATGAACACAGGCCTTAACTTCTTGCCTAATACCTCTATCTCCAATGTTCTCTGATCTTGAAGTTAGCAACTCTGATAGAATTGAATGTTATAGTTCCCATTTGAAAGGTCGTGTTTGAAGTTTTGAAGTTTTTGGTCCAGAAGAATTCTTGGTAGCCAATAGCAAGTTTAGGCAAAAAAGGGAATACGGGTCTTTCTAATATTAATATGAATTAGCATTTAAAAAATCACTATACACCTCTGGGAAATAAGTTGAGGTATTATTTATTTATAACATATTTACATACTTACAAAATTGGTTTTATCCAATACATCATCCTGCATAGTATCTTAAAAATGAACACCAACCATATTCTGGGAGTAAAAATCCAATTTCCAATTTCTTAATAATTTACACATAACATCTTTTACAACATAGAATATTATCAGTTTGGCTTCACAGAACACAAATTACTGTTATGAATTTTTTTATAGCCAAGGAACAAAGTAAATCTAACAATATATTAATTTAGTTCACCCTGAGTATAACACTAATTTGCATAATTTTTGAATAGATGTACATAATACACATCTGTACTCTTATCTACTTACTATCATACTACCATTTTGTCTATATTCATTCATCACAATTTTTCTACCTCATTAATCCTTGAGAGAGAAGAACGAAGAATGGGGAGGTAAGAGACTGGGAATTGAGAACTGCTAGTATTGCCTGAAGCTTTCTGATTCCTGAAGTCTGTGGCACAGTTCTAGGTCCAGGGTTACCTGACAAACTTAAAGGAGGACCCTGAACTGAGGTTGATGTTAAATTACTCTTCCTGTTCTCTTTCACACTATTTAAACAAAGACATGTACAAACTTCTAAAATTCAGTAATTAGTTCCTGGAGCATTTCAAAAGGAAGAAAAAAATTGCAAACATGACCAAAACAACACAGAGGTGAAGCACTGTGTTGAAGACAGGTTTTTCTAAGAAGCTTGGGGGAGGAAAAAAAGCAACTCTCACTAAAAATGCTAATGTGGGAATTATAAGGAAATGAGCAGAAAGGGAGAAGAACAAGGGGCAGTTAGATGACTGGTAAAGGAAACCATGGTCTTAGTCTGATGATCAGCAACTTATGCCAAAATACCAACACTAGAGGACTGCCTGGCTAATGCTGCTGTGCTGAGATGATGAGTTATTTTTCTTGCCCCTTATACCAAACAGAAATCTAGGAATGAGAAAATAAACAAGACGCTGGGAAAGCTGAGCATGTGGAGTCAGTCACGCTCTGATGCCTTTCAAAGATAACTCTGGGCCAAAAAAAGAATGGGAGAGGCCAGAACCAGATCATGTATTTATCTTTTCCTTTTGCCCTTCCTCCTCCTCCTCACCTACTCACACTAAGCCAAAGAGCAGAAGGTTTACCAAATTACCAGGTGCAGGAAAACTATCTGGCTTCAACCAAGCCATAGAATAACTCTGCCACTGCTATTTAAGGATTCCAGGAAAATCGTCGCCTAATGAGCTTTCAGTGTTTGTGATTCTATGAAAACAACCCTCAAAAACATTAAATAAGATATTTGAGACTTGGTAAAATAAAAAGAAAATGAAAACTTAGACTTTTTTTAGGATCTGTAGAATTTCTCTATAACAGGACGGAAAGTAGCAAAAATATTTTAAGTATGTGAATGCTTTTTCCTTCATCCCTAATTATGATCAGTCATCAGGCCATCTCATGATAAAATACTGCTAGAAAAGGGTAGCTTTTGAAATCAGAGGATAAACACAAATGGTAGAGAAAGGCTTCTGTTTTTCATGAAAGATGGAGAAAACAGATGAACTGTTCTATAAAGAGCAATAAAGAAGGGAAAAAAGTATTCTGTCCCTATTACGCCACAACTGGTTACATCTCTTTTCTTTCTTCTCACTTGTAATGACATAGAAGTCTGAATTTCACTGAACAATCATTATAAACAGTGCTTGGAAATTAACATGTACCGTAGTTGCAAAATTAATACTTATTCATCTTATCTCTGGGTAAAAAACAGCAAAAATCAAATAAGTATTTGAAATAAACCATGTAATGACAGTGCAGGATAAGAGTTCAATACCCTTTATAAGATTATACTAATTCTTTTACACCTAAAGAACTGCATAGAAGAGTAAATAAAAGTCAAATTACATTTATATAAGAAACTATCAAAAGTTATTTGAAGTTGCATATAGAGTTCAAAAGTATAAGACAAACTATTTAATTTTGATTTATATAAATCCAAAAATGGTAAAATATATTATTTGGAAGAAAAAGCCTTTACTAAATACCAACATAATGGATTAAATAAACCATACTGAATATAAAAAGTTTCTTTGAAAACTTCCATACGAAGTAAAGGCAGAATGGCACAAAGTTAGAAAAGTAGTGTTTAAGACAAACTTAGTAAGAACTAACCCTAATTAAAATAAGAGGCATACAATCCCATAAACAAAGTAATTACCTCTCAAAAATTTCTCTATTACAGTGGGAAAATGAGCGGAAGCAGAAATAATGGGTGTTGTCAGTTTAGTGGGAAGTACTGAACAGCATTATCCAAAACGCCCCAAATGCTTCCAACTGAAAATATGCTTGAATCATTTGCCCCTTAGTTGTCATACAGCAATGAAAAAATAAAACATAGTGTTCAGAGTATAAATCTGTTAAACGCCAAAACCTATTTAAAAGAAAAAAGAAAAAAATTTGAATTATTCAGACTGTGTGTGTACATAACCAAAAAGAAAGGGATCAATTCTATTAATGCTATTATTTTGGCCCATGTTAAATGCACCATCTCCCTACGAGTAGGTGTAAATTGTTGAGCACACAGCTCAGCATCAGACCTGAGATCATGTGCACACATAGAAAGCTTCAAAGACTGACAGGGAAGAGATTAATTGTGAGTTAAAAGAAACAATGCTTCTAAAGAATATGCAATAAACATGTTCTTTAATTAACTGTATCTTCTTAAAAAACAAAATAATAAAGTACATATCATTAAGTTAAATGTCTTAACACATGAATCTCTACCTTATAAATTTGGTGTATCAAATTGTTCTATAAAAATATTTACATATTTTCTTTTTTGAGAACTATGGTACATGAAATTATATAATCATAAAAAGGATCTGTTTCTTTGCATCTACTGGCATGACACCATGCCTTTCTAGGGGAAAAAAACTGCAGCCTACAGGAAAATTATCAAAACTGCTGGATCATGAAGCTATCTAATTTAAGAAGATATAATCTCTTCTTTACCACCAGGCTCAAAGTGAGGAATTCTCAGTATCTTCGGTAAGTCTTCTCTCACATGGTCCTGGGTGGTAGGCGCTGTTTATACATGCCCGCCATCGCTTTGGCTGCACTGTAGATCATCTGTCGACGTGACATGCCAGTGAAAGTTAAGTGCCAGTCAGTCCGGCTGACATTTAGTAAACTCTTTTCCAGGACTTCGCCCACTGTCACCAAAAGGCCTGACCACCTCAGATTGTAGTCCTGGGGAGTTAGACTTTGAGCCTATCGAAAAATGAAATTGATATAATTTATACAACATTAAAAATATCATTAGAAATAGCTACAAGTGACATTTCAAAATCTCTGAGGTTACTTTTAATATAGAGTATGACAAACTCTGAGAAACAGCTAATGCTGCCAACTGTATAAAGTTACAAGGCTATGAAAGAATCAATACAATATTGCACATATTTGATTGAAATGTCCACATTAAGCTCATTTTCTTCCAATATAAGTCTTAAATCTAACAACTCAGAGTTAGAGGGGTTAACTTCTATTTCTACATTCAGCGTCACTTCAGGTTAATAAGAAAATTAGTGCTAAAATAGAAATATCATCTATATCTTTTTACAGTCATAAAATTCCTACAAGGAGGAAACTGCATATTAAAGGTTCATCCTACTCAGAAAATAGTGCAATTAATTTGTAGAGAAGTGTCCCCAGAAAGTTCTTTTTCATGTGACTATGTTAATACATATGAAATAATATTCCATGCAGGACAGCATCAGCCCTAGTTACATCATTTATACCTGACCCAAACTATATCTGCTCCCACTCAAATCATTTATTCACCTACACAGGAATAAGAGAAGAATAAACTCATTGCTTGATAATCAAGAATGATGTAGTTTTTCTGTTTTAGGGTGTTAGCTATAGTCCAGAGAAATATATCCACATGTAGAATGGATCTAGACAGTAATTCCCAAATGTGCTCCATAATACAATTGCCTGAGATGCTTTTTTTTAAAAACAAAACCAGTTTTTTATATCCCATCTAAGACCACTGACTTAGACACTCGATAGTAGGTTCCAAGAGAAAGGGTACAATAGTTACAGAACAACTCCCAAGTAAATTTGTGCAAAGAGCTGAGCAGCTGGGAGCCTGCTCTGAATTCTCTTCCACAATGGACACTGCACTATCAGTATTTCACTATATTTCAGAGAAGAGAAGCGACAGATTAATCACCAAAGTCCTCGAAGACTTCAGTAGAACTGTGCTTCTCAAATACGATATGTGCACAAAGCAACTGAGGATCTTGTGAAGCTGCAGCTCCTGGTTCAGTAGCTCTGGGTCAGGGCCAAAGAGCTTGCATTTTTAACAAGTTCCCAGTAAGACTTACGATACTAGGCCTAAGGATGACACTTTTGAGAAACAAAATATTTGGTATCAGCAAAAATCCAGGAATAGGTGGGTTTTTAATTGGGGTGGGGTGGGGGGGGGAGGGGATCATTTATACTTAACAAGCATATATTTAACAAGCATTAATTATGTGAATTTTTTTTCCAGATTTTCACAAATACACATGCTGGTTATAATTCCCTAAAGGGATGATTTCTATTCTCTTAAATAGAAAGTTCTAACAATAAGGAAGCATAGAAACATCTCGAGATGGATAAAAAAAGGAAACAGAAAGGAGAGCTGAACAATAGGGATAAAAGGTATGTATCTCAATACATGCATTTTTGTATCTTAATTTTGAACCTCATGACAAAAAAAAAATGAAACAATGACAACAGGAAAAAAAGGCAAAGTAAAAACCAAAGGACACTGACACCATTTGAATACCTCTCTTCAGAGTTAACTACATCAACAGTTTGTTGTGTATCTTTACAGGCCTTTTGTTTCTATTCATTTATATACATTTTAAAGTATGTGTGTGTGTGTGTGTGTGTGTACACACGTATATATATGGATCATACTAGATGTAATTTTTTAGTAGTATGTTTCAACATTAGCATATATAGCTTTATTTTATTAGTATATCTATAGTTTTGATGCTTTGTTCTTAGAGCATTTTATCTATTTCTTTCCAATATACATTTCTAAAAATAAAAACTATCTTTTTGCAATGGTCAGACATCTGTGCAAACAAAAAGTTCGCAAAGGTGTCAGCAAACTTTTTCTGAAAAGGGCCAAACAGTAAATACTCCAGGATTTGTAGGCCAGTCTCTACTGCAAATATTCAGTTTTGCTACTATATTACCAAAGCAGCCATAAACAATATATAAATAATCAGGCAGGGGTGTGTTCTAATAAAACCTCTTTACAAAAATAGGTAGGTATGCTATATTTGGCTGCAGGTAATTTTTTGGCTGACCTCTAATTTTGAGCAATGTTAAAGAGTGACAGTGATAGAAGCATCTTTATAATTACAAGGTTTCTAATGTTTTATTATTAAGTCTGATATTTGCTTTGATTTTCTAGTGCACACATACCCTAATCCTAAAGCTAAGCGTTATCAGTATAGTTGCTATATCTAGCAAATGTATTTCAACTCATTGAAATCCTTTTTCTCCTTTAATTTGTTCAATGTGTTGAATTACATAAACTGATTTGCTATTGTTTAAACCATATGGCCATTCTTGGGACAAATCCTTCTTGGGACAAGTCCTTCTTGGTCAGGATATGGTGCTGACTTATAAGAAGAAATATATATTTGGTCTTCAAACCCTGGGAATTTCCTAAGTGATAAGAGCTATCTATAAAGGGTCTTTTTGTTATGTTAATGAGGTTTCTTTTGGAAAGCCCTCAGGTTACCTGGGGGGGCGACGGGGGACGGACCAATCCTGAGTGAGAGGGTTGAAACTTTCAGTACCACTCCCCCCTCAACTCTGGGGAGGGGCAGGGAGTTGATGGTTGAATCAATGCCCAATGATTTAATCAATCATGCTTATGTAATGAAGCCTCCAAAAAAACCTAAAAGGAGAGGGTTTAGAGAGCTTCAAGACTGGTGAATACATGGAGATGCTGGGGGAGTAGTGCCCTCACAGAGGACATGCAAGCTCCAAGCCCTTTTCCCAAACCTTGCCAAGCTATGCCTCTCTTCCATCTGGCTGTTGCTAAGTTATATCCTTTTATAATAAACAAGTCATCTAGTGAATAAATGGGTTTCCTGAGAAGGAGGGAGTATGGAACTCCCAATCTCTAGCCAGTTTATCAGAATCACAAGTAACTACCTGGGTTTGCAAATGGCACCTGAAGTCTCAGCGCTAGTCTTGTAGAGACTGAGCCCCTTATCCTGTGGGGTCTGATGGTATCACCAGGTAGACAGTATCAGAATTGAGCTGAACTGTGGAACACCCAGCTGATGTCTAGAATCACTTGGTGATATTGAAAAACCCCTCCCACACATTGCAATTGGGTCCAAAGCCTAAATAAATAGTTGGTGTCTAAGTTGTATTTGCTAGACCAGCCCTGGCTCACAAAAACATGTGGTTTGCAAAGAGAAACAATGAAAGTGTGGCCAAAGAGGAACCACTGATTCATGGGTGACCATGTGGTCACCTGTGGTACAGAACAACAGTTGTGCTGCGACCAGTTACTAAAGGTTAAAATTACCAATGGAATTTAGAGATGGAGCCATGTCCATCTCTAGAGAATTGGTTCACTGGTTGCATAAGGAAATGCAAACTAAAAATAAAATAATCAATCTTTGGTTATTGTTACCTATAATAATAGCTAAACTAAATGGAAACAAAAATGCTGGGTTGGGCCCTGATACTAGACTAAACTCAGATTTCAGACTGAGCTTTGGCCATTAACCTCAAAGCCACTCCCTAAGATAAAAATTGTATAGAAGTAACACTACCCTTTAAGATCTCTGGTTGCTAAGAAAGTAGTCAATATGGAGCGAGGACAAAACTAGGAAACTACTGAAACAGGGGTTGTTTCGTTTTGTGGGTTGGTATCAGCTTCCTAAGTCACCTTTACTAAAATGGTTATGAAAGTGACTAATTTGGGAGGAATGTGTTTGGTTTTAAATGCTGCAGAGTAGAACATGTTTGGGTTGACAGAGGACCCACAGCTCACTACGGAACAATCACAGATGACCACATGCAATACAAACACGCAAGTATTCTGAAGTGAACAGTGAGTCTGGTAAACTGGATAAAGCCACTGTAAGGTCTATTTACGCCAAGAAGAGGACTGTCCATCAGCCCCAATAAATGCCAAGTAGAATACCCCAAGTGAAGCAGCTCATATGCTTCGTATGCAAGCCATGTGGGACTGGCTTTATGATGATCGAGACAGTCACCTGCTGAATATTGCCCGTTAACCAGGCCACGGTAAACATGATGGTTAAGGGGGCACCTTTTATGTGGGCACTTCATATAACCTTATTGTTGCAAAACTGAAAAAACAGGAAGCGTTATACAATTTGGATCTCAGCTTTCTTCACAGGTCTTATACATCTTTATAAAAACATTAGGTTAATTAACAAGAGAATGTGAAGAGGAAAGGGGACAATCAAGGGAATCTTCCTCACAAGGTGGAAATTCTTAAACAGTAACTAAGAAATAAGGTGAATAAAGCAAATTTTGATAGTAATAAAAGAGGAAACAAAGGGGAGAGTCACAGGACTCATCCTAGCAGGATGGAAATGTTTAGATGGTTGTTAAGAAATGGGATAAATAAAACAGAATTAATGGGGTTAGAGCAAAGGTTTAATACAGCACTTCCAAAGGTTGGGTGGGCCAGATGGACCCTTGTTGGCCTCCCAACATTAGAGGGCCCCAAACAAGTTTGCTCTATTTCCTGTTTGGAAATAGAAGGAGATTATAATGAGGAATCTGACCAGCAATCTCTTGAGGCAGTGGTTAGGCAGATTAAACAAGATAAAGATGGACCAAAGGGTCAAGGTCCCTTGGCTCAACTCCTTGCTGGGGACACAAAGCCCTCTGCCACAATAGTGGGTAAAATGGTCAGGGGATGGAGAAGTTTCTGAGACTCCTTGATATGAGAGTCCCCTGAGCTATGGTACCAAAGTCTATTGGTAAAGCCCTGACTAGTGCTGCAATTAGATTGAAAGAACATTAATGGAATGGTTGATAGGATTATGAAAGCCGAATGTTAAAGCAGGTAAAGAAGTTGAGTCTCCTTTACCTGGACGTTTTATGGGAATACTATGTCTGCTAGGGAATACCTCCCCTATCTAGTATTATAAAACCAAACCCTGTTGAAGTCTTAATGGAGACTATGGTTAGGAACATAAAATTGATGGAATTACCATAAAAGTTTGCAAGAGAATTGTTATGCTTGAATGAGCTTTCTATGAAATGGCTGTTTCTTTTACTTGACTGTATTTCGTGGATGGACACTGTATGTCACTTGAGAATGTTTCGTCTACCTAATACTGTAAAACAGAAGGCATGTAAATCTACCCTTCAAGTGCTGTTAATTAGACATGCTACATGGGAATCAGTAAGACTCTCTGAACCCACATAGTGTATTATGAAAGCTGGAATGCCGGTAGGGACAGAATCTCTGTGTCATAGCCTTATGTGGAACTTAGACTGGGGCTTATAAAAAAAAATCTGTGAGTGCCTCCCAGATTCTGGACTAGAGAATTTCCATTTGAGGAGCATTTACTACCCTGGCATTGGACATTATTAATTAAAGCTATTTCTATGAATGAAAGACATAAAGTGATCTTGAAACATGAAATACACCCCTAATGTCTAAGATGATGTTGAAAACACACCCTAACGGAGATGGTGGCACCCAGAAGACTTGCACAGTAACACAGGATCATGCTGCCCACGGAATGCAAGGAGGGCACACAAGCAGGGAGTCTCTTTTCTTCTAGAACCAACTCTAGACACACCTAAGGAGCTGCTCAAGCTGACTGCCACATGGCCAGTGCCCTATGAACAGCTCTCGACTGAACAACAAAGAGTTGCTGGGTTTTTAGATGGCAGTTCTAAGGGGAACAGACAACATCCCATTTGGAAGGCTCTGTTCTGACTGCAGAAGGTGAAAACAAATCAGCTGGGTGGGCTGAAGTGTATGCTGTTTTCCCAGCAGTGATGGGAGAACTGAACAGCGGTAAGACCTCCAATGTTTTGGTTTTTACTACTCACGGGCAGTGGCCAATGGTCAGGCAGCAGGATAACAGGAACCTGGCCTATTAAAGGGATGCCCCCAATGGGCTGAGGGAAAGGTACTTGCTAGACTAGTATTGCTGCCTGCAGTCTAGACCAGCACGGTGGCCAAACCCAAAGTCCTTTCCAAAGGTGGAAAAATTTTGGATGCAAATGGAAATAAAGAAAAACAGTAGCTATGGGTAAAACAAAGAATAAATTAATGAGGAAAATCGAATATTATGCTAACAATTCAAAAAGCTCAGTGCAAGAGACACCATCTCTTAGCTCAATTATATAGGCATACCTTGTTTTACTGTGCTTCACAGATGTTGTTTGTTTGTTTATTTAAAAAAAACAAACAACTTGAAGGTTTGTGGCCACCCTGCATCAAGCAAGTCTATCAGCACCATTTTTCAAACCAGCTCTGATGATGATTGGCATTTTTTAGAAATACAGTACTTTTGAATTAAGGTATGTCCATTGTTTTTATAAACATAATGCTATTGCATATTTAACAGACTACAGTATAGTGTAAACATTATTTTATATGTACTCAGAAACCAAAAAATTAAGTGTGACTCACTTTACTGCAATATTCGCTTCACTGTGCTAGTCTGGAACCAAACACAATATCTGAGGTATGCCTACACCAGATGTCTGAAAGGGTGAAGCCATTTATTGCTGGCACTACTTATGCTTTTGGAACCTGAACAGATCAAATAGAAGCCTGCAAATCTGAGTGGCCTCACTCTGGGAGACATTCTCATATATAATGGACGGGACAGTTATTAACGACTGAAGAGGATTCTAGTACTGTGCCAGTACAAGGCTGTTTTATTTTAAGGGATCTGTGTTCAAAGACTGGTAGGTGGATTGTAACATTGTGGTTTATAATAAATATATATATTTGGTCTTCATCCTGGTTTCTGGTGTAGAGCTCCTAAAAATTGGAATATCCTAAGTGTTAAGAGCTATGAAATTGTCTTGTTGTGTTAATAAAATGACTTCTGGAAAGCTTCATTAAGGTCATTAAAGTTGAATCATATGAAACTGCCAACATTTGACTGTTTTTCATTTTTGAAACAACAATTTCATATCGTTCAACCTAACACTAATTTCTAAATCAACTGTGGCAATTTATACTTTCCAAAAAAACCAACTCTCTCTAATTTTCCTAATTTATTCATCTGACCATATGATTATTTGCTTACAATCTTTTAATCACTATCATATTATAGTGAGTTTAATGTTAACATCTATAAAAATTCTTTCTTGAACTTCTGTAAAAAAATTATGGTATAAGTAAAACGTTCAATAAAATTTCAAATTCTAAGCATCAATTCTTAGTCCATATCTAAACTATAAACCCATAAGAAAGCCACAGGTTGCTTCCAGGGATTCTATGAACACATATGTCAAATTTATATATGAGTGCATACATGTATTTTCTTGGAAAAGAACCCATTAGCTTCATCAGATTCTCGAATGCCCAAATTCCCAAATTTTAAGATTGTTTTTGAAATGACACTTCACAATGTACATAAGTAACAAATGTGATGAAAATTTTATGAAATGAAGGGCAAGAAAAAAAGTCAACAAAAATACCATTTAGGAGTACAAAGATTCCAGTGTGAATATATATTTACTTCCTTTTTACTCAAAGAATTAAAGATAACATATAAAAATATAGAAGGAATCAAAATCATTATACATTATTGCTTAGTCTTCTGTAGACTCTGTGGATATGTAAAGACATGTGGCTTTCACCGAGGTTTCTAAACTCTTAAAAAATAGGTTTGTTATCAAAGATGAACTAAGAGTAAGATCAAGGCAAAAAAACAAAACAAAACAAAAAAAAGGAAATGAAGGTAACAGGAAATAAAATGTAAGATAAAGGGGAAACTAAATGTAAGGTGAACATAAAACCAGAAGAAGTAAAAATTTTTTATCTTAGAGTAAGGAAAACAATCATAAAAACAGAAAAAATAAGGAAAATAGTGCTTAACCATATAATTTATTACCTTTTCAAAGACAGTTGAAAAACAAAAGTAGGGAGGCATTGAAACATGAATAAATAGGAAACTGAAAAGCAAAGAAAAAAAGGCCACTTCCAATGAAAAATATAACCAAATTTTTCATTTTGAAGACAGTATCGCAAGTTTCTCTGTAGCATACTGAAAACGAAAAGGAGATAACTAACCTGTTGTACAAATTCCAAAGGCACTGGGGTAGCCTGTGTAAATGTTTCGAGGTGAATGCCATGGACAGGATCTTCAACTATCAAACAACCAATGTCAAACCACCTGTAACAGAATATATGACTTACCAGCTATTTACGTGCTAGATAATCTATAGCGAATAGACAAAAAGTAAAAAGTATAATCATTCATGTAAAACATTAGCAGATTTCAAAAAGGAAATGTTTTTCTAATTTTTAAAAGGACAATCTATAAAAACAATAAATAAAATTACCCTGTTGGCTTAATTCCAAGAAGAAAAAATAAGAATAAACGACAAAGAAAAAGTAACATGGAAAATTCCTTTTCTTTTAAGGTGGGGGGAGAAGAATGGGGTACTCAAATATGCAACAGATAAGTTTACTCATATAGACATGCAAATAGTTTGTTATAATATTTTTTAAAAGTCACTTGAGAAAATATGAGATTTTATATTACCATCTCTATCATTAATACAGAGCCAACTAGCAAAGTTATTAGCAAATTAAAAAATAAGCTCATTCAAAGGAAATAACAAATCCTTTCTTCATGCCTAATAAATCTTTTAATTACATTTTCTGAATTGTTCACAATTAATCACTCTATGAAAACAGCTTCACGATTAAAATGGACTTAAGTGAAATCAACTGTAACACTTCTAGCATTTTAGCTAACCAAAATCATAAACCAACAGATGCAGGATATGCAGCAAGAACATGTTCAATGTCTATTTTTAAAAATATATAGATCTAATAAATATAATGAAATATAAAGTGGATCAGGAGACTAATTTACATATTCAAAGCAACAAGTATAAATAGAATAATATAAGCAAAGAAGTATACATAGAAAAACAAGCAACCTTTCTGAGTATTAAAATAGTAGTTTGTAGTATTCGTATACAAAAAAATTTAAATTAACTTTAATAATTTACTTGGTATACTAATCAATGTTTTATTTTGCTTTACTTTGCACAATTTGTGTAGAGATAGTGGAGAGTAATTGTAGTGACTTAATTGTTAAGTATGGTCTTCCTGAAAAGAAGTCACTGAAGGGAGAAGTAAAGAGATTTTGTGATGCCAGTGAATATATTTTAGAAAACACCAAGGTCCCTTTGCTCTCTAAAATACTATCATAGTCCTGAACATGTCAACCTGGATATTCCATTCTCTTCAGCTCAATAAACCTAAAACTGCAATATCCGTCATCCCCACCAAACCTGTCCATTTCTTTCACTACCAGTGCCATTGGCTGAGAAACTTTCAGTTCTCCTCCCTCTTATTTCTACTTCACCTCGCTCCCCACTCCAGGCAGAGTGGTGATCTTCACTGATCACATTCAAGGACAGTCACTGAGAATCTCTCTCCCTCTCCTCTTATCCTCTCCATGTGGCTGGTGAAATTAAGATGGACTTGACCAATCTTATACAGAGGCCACTTATACCTGTAAAAGGCTTAAGAACTGTAGTTCTAAAATATTTAGATTCTGTGTGGCAAAAAAAATTTAAAAACAGAATCTGGGGAACTGATATAGATGAATCAACTTGTATTTTACAAAAATAGACCATCTACTATCACCAGTCAATTCACAGAACAAAGGACATTTTAACACATTTTAAGAACATTTTAGCACATTTAACATATAGCCCAAGATTTTACTATTTGATAGGTTTATCTCAGATTAAGGACAGTCAGTCCATGCTTACAAAGGCATTTTTCCATGTGTGTTATACACAATATGTTAATCAACAGCATAAACTGAAGCTAAGTTCATCACAGACAGCTAGCTCTACGCTGGCTCTACTCTCTGCTAGAAACCAAAGACATTTGGGATTTCTTTTTTTGGCCAACTTGCTCTTTCTGGATTGGTCTTTTCTTGCCTCATTTTCTTGAATTTATCTTTTGTGCATTTATCTCCCACAGGAACACCACAGAGAGAAGTAGCCAAAGAAAGAACTATCAAGTATTTTAGATCCTGGGTTTGCTGTTTGTTCTCCTGTCCTCCCTCTTTCCCCCTTCTCAACTGTACTATCACAACCTTTTCAGTCTCTCTCCTCCTTAACCCATACTAGAAGCCATCAATAGACTTCCTAATACTATTTATGATTTCTAATATGCTACTCTCCTGCTAAAAAGGAATTTGGTAGGAAAAAGACCACATCTAGGCATGATGGAGTAGTTTATGGCAGGCCAGTGCTCTCAATAAATAGCTGGACATCATCTACTTAAAGGCATCAAAGATCCACAGAAACAAAGAGGGCAAAATCGAGTAACATTCTGGACAAGGAGAACCTTTCAAAGGTGAGCTAAACACTGAGTGCAACCCAGCTGCAACTCAGCTTAGTCTGCACAGACACTATCATCTTACGCACCTCACAATTCTGTTTAATAAAAGAAAGGGTGACTCTCCTCAAGTTAACATGAAGACTCCACAGTTTCTTATAAACAACACCTGGCTTTTAAAGATTACTAGGCATTTAGAGAGCAACAGATTATCAAACCGAAAGAAAAAGAAGACTAAAGTAGACCTACATGTGACCCATACACTAGAATTAGTAGACACGATTTTAGCATATTCAAGAAAAGAGGTAAAGATAGCCAAAATAGATGAGAAGATACTCCTATGCAATCGGTAAATTGAATCTATTTAAAAACAACAACAACAAAAAACAACTGAATGTATAGGTGAACAGCATGCTAGACAGTAGAAGAGGTGGGATTGTTGAACCTGAAGACAGGTGAATAGAAAATAAACTGAAGAACAAAGAGAAAAACCGGAGGGTAAGAGGCAGTGACAATGTGAGAAATGTTCACAATGTGAGAAATGTTCACCTTCGGACAGTATTTCACAAGCATGTAAATAGAGTCCTCGAAAAAGAAAATGGGCCAGAAGCAATTTCTGAAGATATAATGGCAAAAAATTTTCCAAAACTGATGAAAGACATCAATTTGATGACAGAATCAAGCTCAGTGAATCCACAAAATATTAAATACAAGAACAAATAAACCTAGGCACAGCATAGTAAAACTAATAAAATGATAGAAAAAAATCCTAAAAGCAGCCAGAAAAAAATAACACATTATCTTCATAGAAACAATACTGAAATGGATGGCTAACATCTTAACAGAAATGACAGAAGCCAGAAAACAATACAGCTCTTAAAGTGCTGAAAGAAAAGAACTGTCGACTTAGACTTCTATATCCAGCAAAAATATCCTTCAAAAAGCACTTTCAGATAAACAAAAGCTCAAAAGAGTTCATAGCTAGAGTCTTCCATTACAAAACAGTACCGAAGGAAGTTCTTTAGGCAAAAGGAAAATGATCCCAGTCAGAAAAACAAAAACTGCAGAAAGGAAGCCAGAGAGTAAACATAAATGAATACTAACTGCACAGAAAAACACTAGTAATATCTTAAGAGTTTCAAATGTATGTAGAATAGAGATGTGACAACAATGCTGCAAAAGATGAAAAGGGTAAATGTTATTAAGTGGTTCCTGTATTCTCGAAAGTCATCATTTTTATTATAATGTAATATATTAAAAAGGCACAATGTAATCACTAATGTAATCACTAAAGTGACCATTAAATGAATAGTAAAATAAGGGGTAGAGGGAAAAACAAAATAATGATCACTGGGTGGTTCCCTGGTGCTTACACAAAAAATTCAAACTTCTAGCATTCAAAGCTCTTCACAATCTATCTGTCCCCAAAGCTCTTCCCGATTTCTTATCCAACAAACGTTCAGTGAAGCTGATATATAATCATATAATCACTGACCTCAGAATATATCTTAATTATATTCAGATTTTTCCTCTGTTCAGAATGTCCTATTCTTTTCCACTTATACAAATTCTACTCACTCTTCAAATCCAGTTTAAGTTCCAATTACTCATGAATCTCATCTGACATTACCTCCACTGAAATTATATATAGCATTTCCTATCAGCAAAAAATTACATACTTTCTTATACAATCATTTAAAACTACTTATGTATATATATTTTCTCTTCTAACAGGTCTATAATATATCCTTAAAGTTGGAGAATACTTTTTGTACACTATAGCCACAAACTGCTAGTACTAGGCACTGTTATTCAACTCTCAACAAATAAAATATTAAGAAAAACAAAACCACAATGTGATTACTAAAGAAGGTAGAGTTGCAAAGTTGGGAAGTTATTTCAATATAAACCAATACATATTAAAAAGAGTTCTGCCATAAAAAAGCCATCTAATAAAAGTACAATGCTCTCAAAAACAATGATAAATTGTTTGTTTTTTTTTTCCCAAACCAAATAGATGGTAGCTTAGTACAACTCAAATCTGGTACCTGCCACCAGGTTCTCTTGTCCACACGCTCCATTAATTTGAAAATTATGTAAATGACTGTGTTTGCTACTGGTGGTCAATATCCAAGTCAATATACCACTGATCACTTTATATTTAGTGCTATTATATTAAGTGATTATTAACAGATTCTTAGAACACAGATATTATCATCTCCATTTTATAGTTAAAAAGATTAGAAACGTGAGCTGAGCTACACAGGTCACATAGCTAGTTAAGTGATATAGATAAACCAGAACATACTTTTCTCTCTGGTTCTAAAACTGGATACATTTTTTGGCTAGGTATTCACTGTGAACCTCCTAGACCCAATTATATTTTGCTTTGAAGGGAAATATAATAAGCCTCTTACTGAACAATTATATACCAAAAATTGTACATCCTACAAGAAATGGGCAAATTCCTAGAAACATACAACCTACCAAGACCAAGTCATAAATAAAAAATCTGAACAAATCTATTACTAATAAAAGTATAGAATCATTAATAAAAAACTTCACAACAAACAAACGACAAGGACCAGATGGTTACACTAGTAAATTACACCAAACATTTAAAGAATACCAATCTTCAAACTCTTCCAAAAAATTCAAGTGAAGGGAAGGTTCCCAAACTTACTTTACAAGGCCAGCATTACCTTGATACCAAAATCAGACAAGGATACAAGAAAAAAGAAATACACAAGTAAATATCCCTGATGAACAAAGATGCAAAAATCCTCAACAAATTATCAGTGAACCAAATTCAGCAATATTAAAAGGATAATATATCATGAACAAGTGGATTTATTCCAGGGATGAAGGATGGTTTAACACACAGAAATAAGTCAATGTGATACACATTAACAAAACAAAGGCTAATAAGCATATGATCATCTTTAGATGCATAAAAGGCATCTGACAAAATTCAATACCATTTATGATAAAAATTCTCAACAAAGTGGGCACAGATAGAACATACCTCAACATAAAGGCCATATATGACAAGCCTACAGCTATAATCATATTCAATAGTGAAAAGCTAAAAGCTTTCCCTCTAAGATCAGGAACAAGATGAAGATGCCCACTCTCACCACTTTTATTCAATATGGTATTGGACGTCTTACAGCAATTAGGCAAGGAGAAGGAAAAAAAGGTATCCAAGTCAGAAAGTAAGAAGCAAAACTGTCACTATTTGCAGATAACAAGGTATTATATTTAGAAAATCCTAAAGACTACATCAAAAAAACTGTTAGAGCTAATAAACAAACACAGTAAAATTACAGGATACAAAATTGACATACAAAAATCCGTTGCATTTCCATATGCTTAATAATAAACTATCAGAAAGAAAAACTAAATCCCTATCAAAATTTCTATGGCACTTTTCACAGAAATAGAACGAAGAATCCTAAAACTTGGATGGAACCACTAGACCCTGAATAGCCAAAGCAATCTTGAGAAAGAAAAGCTGGAGGCATCATGCTCCCTGATTTCCAACTACAGTATAAAGCTGTAATAATCAAAACGGTTTGGTACTGGCATAAAAACAGACATATAGGTCAATGTAACAGAACAGAGATCCCAGAAATAAACCCGCATATATGGTCAATTGATTTATGAGAAAGGAGTCAAAAATATACTCTGGGAAAAGGACAGTCAGTCTCTCTAATAAATACTTCTGGGAAAACTGGACCACTATCTTTATACCACACACAAAAATTAACTCTAAATGGATCAAAGATTTGAACATAAGATCTGAAATTACAAAACTCTCAAAGAAACTATAGGTGGTAACCTCCTTGACATCGTTGTTGGCAATGATTTTTTTAAAAAAACAAGTGGGAACACATCAAATTAAAAAGCTTCTGCAGAGCAAAGGAAATTGACAAAATGAAAAAGCAATTTACTGAATGAGAGCAAACCATATATGTGATAAGGGGTTAATAGCCAAAATATATGAAGAATTCATAGCAAAAAAAAAAAAATTAATATTCTGATTATAAAATGGGCAAAGGCTTGAATAAGACAGTTTTCTAAAGAACATACAAAGATGGGCAACAGGTACATAAAAAGGTGCTCAACATCACTAACCATCAAGAAAATGCAAATCAAAACCAAATTAAGATATTTCCTCACACCTGTTAGAATGGCTATTATCAAAAAGGCAAGAAATAGCAAATGCTGGCAAGGATGCAGACAAAAGGGAAATCTTGCACCCTGTTGGTGAGAATGCAAACTGGTACATCCACTATGAAAAATAGTATGGAGGTTCCTCAAAAAATTAAAAATAGAACTAGGTATGATCCAGCAAATTCCACTGCTGGGTATATAGCCAAAGGAACCGAAAACACTAACTCAAAGTGTCTACTAGTGGATGAGCTGATAAAGAAAATGTGACACCTATGCATGTACATTTGCACGCGCACGCGCATACACACACATACACACACACGAATATTATTCAGCCATGAAAAAGGAAATCTTGCTGTTTATGACAACATGTATGAACCTTGACCACTGCTGGGTATATAGCCAAAGGAACCGAAAACACTAACTCAAAGTGTCTACTAGTGGATGAGCTGATAAAGAAAATGTGACACCTATGCATGTACATTTGCACGCGCACGCGCATACACACACATACACACACACGAATATTATTCAGCCATGAAAAAGGAAATCTTGCTGTTTATGACAACATGCATGGACCCTGAGGGCAATATGCTAAATGAAATAAGTCAGACAGAGATAGACAAATACTGTGATCTCAGTTATTTATGGAAATTAAAAATAAACAAGAAAACCAGAACTCAAAGAGATATTGAGAACAGACCGGTGATTGCCAGAGGTAGGGGTGGGGGCATGGGTGAAATGGTTGAAGGGAGTCAAAAGGTACAGACTTCTAGTTACAAAATAACTCATGGTGATGTAATGCACAGAATTATACTGTACTGTATATTTGAAAACTGCTAAGAAAGATCTTAAAAGTTCTAAGGAAAAAATATAACTATGTAAAAAAAAAAAAAAAACCCTCTTACTTGTCGGGTAGCAATTCTGCAATGAAGTTTTCTACTGACACCGCAGTCTGTTTTTCATGGATCACTCCAGTGCGACGCAAAGTATCTATCCGTTCTTGAGCCCCCTGAATAACAAGTGTAGGTTAGACACCATTTCAAGTTATTCAGTATTAAACATACTAATTTATGATTATACAAGCAATATATGCATACATTTATGTACAAATACATATATACTCACTGTAAACATTCAAATACAGAAGACAAAAAGTAAAAAAGTCCAATTGTGTTCCATCAGTATAGTATTAACAATTTGAACTGTACTTTCCAAATTATTCCAATGTGCATTAGTATTTTGGTTGCTATTGTGAAATAGATTATTTTTATATTCTATGTTCCAACTGGTTATTACTAATATAAGGAAACTACGTACTTTTTAGTGCTGATCTAGCAAGAGGCCCTCTAACTAAGTAAAAATCTTTTATCAGTCCCAGTAGTTGTTTAGTTGATTCTCTCTTGAATTTTCTGAGTAGGCAATCATATCAACAGTAAATATGTCTTTTCTCTTCTTATAACCTTAAAATATGCACCAAACTGGAAATGTGTACATTAGACCAAAGCTTATTCAGGAGTATTTTAACCATTAATGAAACAAAAGTGAAGGCTGTGAACACTATACAGATAACTCAAAATCATGAATTAAATATATTAGTTGAAAACTAAAAACTGGATTAATGAGAACAAGGTTGCTGTTTATTACTTTTATCTGAATCACTTCAAAAATAGCCATTATGAAGATGTGTGAGAATATGTTCGAAAAGCAAGATAAAAACTTCTACTTCTGAATTAAATCAGCCATGGATAAATACCTATTTTTATAATGGATAGCAGAGCTTAACAGTGAATGAGATAAAGTGATCAATTCTTATTCAAATGAAAACTGAGAAAGCTAGGACACTTCTAGAGACAACTGAATTTATCTCAGAGATAACTGAAAGAAAGAAGGTGACAACTGTATGAGGACAGGGAAACCAATTTAAGACATAAGCTTATCTGAGTGAGGAGTTTCTCCTATGTAGGATCTAAAATGGACATCCAGAAGGATGTTCCACCCCCTAAAGCAGCAGCCAATGACATATATCTGTGGAGAATGTCACACAGAAAATAAAATCCAGGATTCCAATCAGATGCTGAGAATGTGGATACAGAATAACGTACAAGAACAGGACTAAAAGATTGGTGGTTTTTGATGCTTGATGAAACATGGAATTCTCAGAGGAATATCTTTGTATTTGGATTTATTTTTAATTTATTGTATAGCTTTCATGAGTGTACTCATCTTTATAAATACAACTCTATACACAATTTTATTTTAAAAACCATATTGTCTTTAGGTATCTATTAATAGTTAATATAAGGAAATTACTTTTTATTCAGTTACAAAAAAGACATTAGCTTAAAAAGATGGACGAAAGAAGATATGATTTAAACCACAATAAAATCGAGACTGTATTTTTGCTTACTCATATCTCTAGTATCTAGCAGTGTGTAACCTAATAGGCATTCAGTAAGAACACATTACATGAAAAACAGAACAAAGGAAAAAATAAAGGGCTTCTGAAGCCTTATAGCGCTAATGTTAAGAACCTATTGTAAATATGGCTTCACCAAAGCTAATAATACTAAATGAGGCAGGTGTTGAATTTGAACGAAAATATAACAGATAAGATAAACTTAATTCTTTATAATATATATTGTAAATAATATATATTTATAATATTGTAAATTTATGTAATTCACTCCTCCAAAGAGGTAGTTATGGCTTAATTTTAATTATGAAGAAGCTTAAATAAATAAATAAAAAGA
>NW_006436298.1:48148232-48153971 GCF_000325575.1 Pteropus alecto | reverse complement strand
AAATTAATAATTTTAAAATAGATTATGAACCCACATAAATTATAAATCTTTGAATTGAACACAGCAAAAAAATAAAAAAAGAAAAAAGAAAAATAAATGTTAATTCAGTAACTGTTAGGGAATTAGTGGGATGTTTAGAAATTCATCCCCCTTTGAAGGTGGTATTTTAGCTACACATTACAACAAAGTATTTCTAGATTTTATGCTTCTGGAACAGAGACTAAGTTTGTTCATTTCCTTTATCCTACAGCTCTGGACTTTATACTTCATAGGGGTCACAAAATATTTCATTGAAATTAGCATCTATAAGAGAGATGAAAGTGAGCTAGGTAGACATTTTTAATTCTTTTTTTCTTTGCTTGTTTATGGAATCTGGAAGAGAAAAAGAGGGGGTTATACTGACTTCTCTTCTCCTCCAACCACATTATTAAACATGGCATCTTTTGGAGTCACAATTACAGACACTTTAATATTAGTCCCTACCAAGGGCTTAAGAATAGAATTTTACCTTTATTTTCTAGCAGTATAATAGGTGATCAAGAATTAGGTAATATAGAGGCTACACTGAAGTAATTATTTCAGAACTGAAGTAAGATACACAAAGGCCCTTAAGAGCTTATGCTGTACTCTAAGAACTTAGAGACTTGGTTTAGAATATTAAAATTTCATGCTTTTTCATATATGCTTGTAGATATTAATTACATCTGAATATAAGCTATAAAACAATGATCATAACAATGACTGGCTTGTCATATTTAGTGCTATGTTTTTCATGGTTGTGCCTTTTCTTGCTGATTTTGCTGTTTAAAATGGCCCCCAAGTATAGTGCTTTATAAAGTGCTGTCTAGTGTTTCCAAGCACAGGAAGACTGTGATGCACTTTACAGAGAAAATGGGTATGTTAGATAAGCCTCATTTAGACATGAGTTACGGTACTGTCAGCCATGAGAGTTCAATGTTAATGAATCAATGTTAATGAATATATATATACATATATATTTATATATAGTATATATATGTATTTTATATATAGTATATATATATGTATATATATATCAAGGCGTATTTAAACAGAAGCAGATATAAAACAAAATTATGAATTGATCAGCTGGCAAAAATGCTGTGACTACAAGCTCATAGGAACCTAACCCTGAAGAAACAGAATTAAGTGTAAAGTATTATTAATAATGACAGTAATAAAAACTTATAGGACTCAAGGGTTATTATATCTTTAGTAATTGATTTGAACACTGGGTTAAGATCTCTTTTAGGACTACTTAACTTTTTGTGTTCTCTGCATGTTTCCTCCCCTCCCCCCAATAATCGTAACCAATCTTAGGTTTCTTTAAAACTCCCCTGTATCTTCATAACACTATAGAGCTGTCTAATTAAAAACCAAGCTTACCATTATTTCAGTATGTAAAAACCAATTAGCTCCATAGAAACCACAGAATTATCAGAATTATAAAAAAATTAACTGCCTGTTTCTATATCCTGAAAAAGGTGTTCTGTTACTCACTTTTAATCCAGCTGCATAGCCTACTGGTTGCGGGGCAATGTTGGACTGAACAGCTTCCCCTATAACCACGGCTAAGCCAAAGACCTCCTGGAAGGCATCCCGGATAGCAGCAACTTTTACTTCTTTATTTGAAGTCACTACAATATCCAGTTCACCTCCAGATTCTACAAAGACCAGAAGAAAAGTTTGATTCAAAAATAATGGAATTCTCATAATTCCCATCATGTTAACATTTAATTTGCAAAATTATCACTAACCTCACAGAATGATCCAAGATACAGGCATCTTATTCCAACAAACGCTTAGCCCTGAACGGTATACCAAATTTTCCATAGTTTTAAAAACGAGAATTTAAGCAGAAGATGGCGCATAACTTTTAATGGTTCTGAGTATCACATCTACCACAAATAGAGCATACTGTTCTGTAGTCTGTGAAATACTGTTCCAGAATTTATTAGTAGCTCCCCGTGAAAACAGTGTTCTGTGGTCAAATAAGCTTGGGAGATGATGCACGCCATATTTCTTTCTTGGAAATTTACAACGCACATTAACATAAAGATTCTGAGAAATCCAACAATTAAAAATCATGGCTTTAACCCAATACTTTTCATACTTAAATCTGTTTGTGGAATACTTTTTTAGCATATAATAACAACTCTAAAAAGTGTTCTACAGTATCAATTTGAGAAATAATGTTATAGCCACTATGAAAAGTTTATTTTTTACTATATTACTCTATTAATTTAGCCAAGTTTCATTTTCTGATTAGTTTAAACTCTGGACTGACACATTTACTGCATTTTTAAGATAGCAAATCAAAATGGTTTTTCTGTTAATAAAGACATCCATCTATTATACACTAAATTCTAATACCATATGGATGCCATAGTTGCCAGTCCTTCATCTATGGAGCAATTACAGAAACTAAATATCTGGCTTGTGAAGTGTAAGTTACACATTTGGGATGCTCTATAGAAAATGAAAATGACTATTACTGATATAATTTATCAGAGTTGCGCAGAAATTCTGCATTAAACAAGACTACCATAAAATATGTTTTATCTAGAAAATAGTTTAAAATATGAGTTAAACATTTTTATTTTATGTCCCCATCATTGAAAACAAAAAGCATATACCACAAATGGATATTTAGAAATTATACATCCATTACTGTCCTAACACAAATATGCAAGCAGAAATAAAAAGTAAAATACCAACTTTTATAAAACTTGAAATTGAAAAAGGCTAAGAGCAATATGAAATTAAAATATTTTAAAACATTTTTAATATTTCAATTATTTCAAAAACCTGAGTACTATTTAAAGTAATTTGATCAAATATGCCTAATCGTTTTTAAAATCTTGATCTAACATTTTGTGATATGCTAAATTCAAAGGCCTGGTCCTAAGCACAGTATATTTTGCTACTTGGCATTAGGCAATCACTGGTAAGAGATTTCTTGAGTTATAAAATATTTTTCCTCGGAAACGATGCTATGTTTCTCCCTAATATCTTGTAGAACAATTGAAAATATTTTCCAAATATTTGGGCTTTCTATTATGGATCCCTTTTTTCCTAATTGACATAATGTTCCACAGATCCTATCTTCACTGGAATTTCAGAAGATACTAAAACCTAAAAGCAATGGCTCACATAGGAGAGAAAAAAATACCCTTTTCATTTTTTTCTCATACATGTGGGACATATCTCTTGACCCTAGCTGAGTACTATCTCCATTAAGCTTCTGCTCAAAAGGTTTTTCAGACTTTTTGTTGATGACCAGTGCCACTTTTCATGATAACGAAGGGAGAATTAATTAAAATGTAGAAAGTTAAACTGTGTTAAAGTCCATATCTAATAGCTCTTGTGCTTTTTGATATATTTAATATTGTTAAATCAAGTGATTTCTAGAATATTTGTATAAAAATATTGTAAGTTTCACTTTGAGTTTTGTTAGATAAGAATGGTCTTGCTTTTGCTGCCTGTCAGGAAAGTGTTGGCTTTTTCACACTCACTATAACTTTTTAAAGCTAACTGATTAAGATTATATGTTACGATATTATCTAATATCCGTATCTAATAGCTAATAGCCGTCTCTTTATTAGATATTATCTAATAGCCTTGGGTTTGAGTCCTGACTTTATCATTACCCAGCTTCATTATCTTGCTGAAGTCAGAGTTTATTTCTTCAGAGAAAAATACCTATTACCTCACAGGGCTTGCTCTAAAAATAATTGCTTTCACTGTCTAACACAGAACCCATTAAAAGAGCAAGAGCTCCAAAAATACTAATTCCTTTCTTTCTCTCATTCAAAATAGAAGCTTGTGAAAAAAAGCATATGATACATTCATTATAGCAAACTTAATTATTAATATATAAAAATCAATATATATGGTAGGGTCCGATTTCTAAATCCTTTGGCAGTTATAAACATCAAGAATACAGTTGATTTAATTCTTGATTCAATTTTCTACTTCAAGGGAAGCAAAGTGACTAAATGTAAAAAAAAAATGAACATGGTTTCAATTTAGCTCCACCAAGCTATGTGACCTAAAATACCTTAAATCTCTCTGAACCTAGGTTCCTCATCTAAAACTTGAAGAAAATAATACCTACTTTGTAGAGCTCTTGTGAAGATTAGTGCTTGGCAGAGTAAGCATTTAATAAATGGTACTTATCATTATTATATCTGGTTCTCTGACACTTAATAGATACTAAACTACCAACACAGTCAAGACTCATGAAGGCTATTGACTTTTAACTGCCACTGAAAATCTCTATTCAGGTACCTGGTACACAGCTTTGGCTTTTAAGTTACCTTCAACAAAATCACTAATAACTGGTAAGTGATACTGCTAAGCAATTATGTTTTTTCACATAGTGGATATATACACTAAAAATTAAATGGAATACAGTATGTCTGGAAGATTTTTGTTAATGAGGATTTAAAAATGGTTAAAACAGCTTTCACAATAAACCTAGTAATCAGATATTATTTAATAGATCAACTTCCTCTAAAAATATTATTGAGTTAAGCATAAATACAAAATAGATATTGGATAAACATCAAAATCTAATATGAACAAAGCATCACTTTAAATATCAAGTGAATAAAGGAAAATTCATAAAAAGCAACACTAACCATATTTTTACTTAAAATCAGTAAGTATGTACACTATGAATTCATATCCTTATCACTCCTCCAAAGTTCATTCTGAATTTTCAAAATGTATTTAATGGTATTTAACTAAGAAAAAGAGGAATTAAAATAACAGAAACTAATACTTGACAATCAACTTAACACAAGAGGTGCTAACTTTGGCACCACATATGCTAAAGAATATCAGGGGATTTTCACTGATTACAAGACCTGTGGAATTACAATTAGTGGCTGACATTGGCACAACTTTTAAAAAATATGGCAGCTGCTGGTATATCTTAAGTACGTACTGATATATGGAGCCATGCCAGGGTCCAGCGTTGTAATCATGCTTTCTACTGAATGTTTTGTTTTATCAAGCACAGATTTCACCATGGGATTTCCGGCCACACCCTGCATAAAACAAATTAACATTTAAATATCCACTCTAAGCAAAGGAAACTATGATCACCTGATAATTAAAAAAAAACTTCTTTAGGTTTCCAATGCATCACAGACTCATACTTTTGTAAAGTATAAGAAAAATAAAGTTATGGCAATGTTAAATTGCTATTAAGTTTCAAAATGTTTACTCTCAATTTCTCTTTCTATCACAAACCAATAGCAGTCTACAGACCACATTTTGAATACTACTCGCCTGGGAAGTATGTATACTGCATACACATTTGTGTGTGTACATATTTATTTCATCTCTATGTATATGTATATATTATTTCATTTCTATTTATTTATTTAAAAGATTGGCAAAACTTGTCCATCAAGGTCCCAAATAAATATTATAATTAGATGTCTCCACAGACTCATACTTTGTTCTCTAATAAAAATAAAAATAGTAAAAACATCTCATCTTTATTCCTCTAAAGCTTCCTACTAATTTACTATACAATATTCTGCTATGTCCTACTAAGTTTTTTCTTTTTTTCCTAGTTCCCATTTCTTGCTTTGTTCATTCCCAACTTCTCCTTTTTAAGCCACCCCTATTCTTCTGGATTCTCTTTCCTCCAGTAACAACTGACATTCAATATTGTACTTTATCACATCGTATCGTATTGTACCATAC
>NW_006436298.1:48146751-48148115 GCF_000325575.1 Pteropus alecto | reverse complement strand
CGTATTATATTATATTATTTATATTATATATTATATTACGTTATATTAATTTTGGGTGCACAGTGTGGTGGTTAGACATTTCTATAACTTATGAAGTGATTCTGATAGTGATTCTTAAAACCACACAATTAGAAGGAACCAGGTCTGAGTACTTCCTTCTTGAGCTACACCTCTCTCACGGTGAAAGATACTAGAGAGAGCAATGACTCCAAGATGGCATCTGGCTAACATGCCATGACTCCACCTCTTCCAACCTACCATTAAACTAAGGCGATTCAGAAAAAAGATGAGTTCATTAACAGTGATATTTAAAACTGCTGACCAACCTTATGCTGAATATTAGAAGAGTTATTCAGAAGACCTGTGGAGTTGAACTAGGTATTACAACTGATAACTGATACAATGACACACGCTCTTAACAAGGAAAAAGTGACAGTCCTCATACAAAGAAAACCTTAAAAAAGCACAGAGGGATATAAAAAAGCCAGCTTAGAAAAATGCCATCTTCATGAAACATGAAGCTTTAATGCTATAGGTCAGTTAACCACCTACTAATCTAAAGGTGTTTAATTAAATTGCAGCCACACCATCAGATAGAGTGATTCCAAAATTCATCACGAAAAATAAATGGAAAAGACTAGTAAAGAAAAAATTTATAGAAAAGAGAAATCAGCAAACTTATACAGCCAAAAACTGATGTGTCTTTATGAATGCAGAGATTTGGAACTGACCTAGCTTACTCATCAATGAACACTCCCCCAACCCCGCCTCAGCAGAGCAGGTTTTCAATACATATTAATATAACAGAATTACAATAATTAAAATAGTATGGTACTACTGCAAAAACAGGCAGAGCAGTGGCACAGAATACAAAACCCAGACACTGACATTAGCCCCCAGTCTGGAAACTGAGATAAAGGTGACATACCAAATCACTGGGAAATGATGTTGAAACAGTCAATTAAGTGGTCAGGGAAAAAAATTAGACTTCTACCTCACATAATACAGTAAAGTATGTATCAGCTATATTAAATTGGTAAATGTAAAAAAGCATAAAAGAATAAGACAGCACAGAAAAACATTTATTATATATTGTGGTGGGAAAAGGTCATTTTTATCATTAAAAAAACTGAAAAGAAAAAAAAGAATTATAGAAATGAGTCCTGAAAATTTAGAAGTTTTTGTGTCAAAAAGCACAATAAAATTAAAATGTAAGATAAAAATGGAGAAAACTGCAACATATAGCATATAATAAAATATTCTTACTACATTGAGCTCTTATGAATTCATCAAGAAAATCATCCTAATTCAAAACCAGGCAAAGAATAAAGACATCACAAAAGAAAACTATAAAGCAAAAAAAA
>NW_006436298.1:48143386-48146599 GCF_000325575.1 Pteropus alecto | reverse complement strand
CAAAAAAAAAAAAAAAAAAAAAGAAAAAAAAAAAAAAAAAAAAAAAAAAAAAAAATCACATAAAAAAATGTTCAAATTCAGTAACAAAGAAGTGCAAATTAAAACAAGGTATTTTTTTTTTTTTTTGCCTATAAAATTAGAAAATGTTGTATTTCAAGTTAATAATCAGTACTAGCAAGTAAAAAATGCCGTGACATATTGCCTTCCTGGAGAGCAATATGTATTAGTAATTTTTAAAATGTTCCCACTGACATTCATCAAGAAATAATCCTGATAAAACAGAGATGAACATAAAGATTTGTATATAAGAGTGCTCATCACAGTTTTATTGATAAGAATTACAATTAGAAAATGTCAAAACACATTTGTAAAATAAAACATGGGAAATAAATGCAATGACATGCAAGGCAAAGCAGCCAGAAAGAAAAATATTTTGTGACTAGAAAGATGTTCCTGATATATGATAGGCAAAGACAAACAAAAAAAACCACAAAATAGTGTCTGTCCACATGTCACTACTCCAATTTCATTTATTAAAAAAGAAGTACATCTACACAGATATGCACATACAAAACACATAAGAGGAACTGTGGAAAACTGGCAATAAGATTAATAAAGATATTTTTTCCTTATACCATTTTGCATTTTCAAAATTCTCTCTAATGAACATCTATTAGTTACATAATTTAAAAACTAAGCGTGGTTTCAAAGTAAATACTGCTTACCTTAATAAAACCCCAGAGTCCACCAGCAGATGCTTCATCCTGACCTCTACCAATTCTAGGATCTTCTTGTTCCTCTGGAAAAGTAATGGCCGATGTGGTTTCAGTTCCCTGGGCCAGAGATGTCAAACTGGCTTGCTGAGTAATGGGAGTTGGCAAAATACCTAGTCAAAGGTAAAAAAATGTTTAAAATGCATAATTTATTACATAAATTCCTAGAAAAAAGAAGATATAATAGATGAAATGAGTACTTCAAAACGGCTTAAATAATGTAACTACATACTCAGGCATTTCAAGATTGAGTTATGGACACAAAAATTCACCTAAAGCTTTATAAAATGCAAGTTAAACAAAATTCCAAAAAAGAAATTTCTTTCATTTTCATAGGCTTACACCACCTGTCCTAAAAATGGACAAAAAGTACATGTATTAAAAAGTACTTCATATTTGCTCTATTTAGCACTTAGATGTGGACAGCTATAGTTCTATTTTCTTTTACACATAAAAATAATTGATGTGAGAAACCAAGCCCATCAGATAAAACATGTAACAATTAGTACACATACTCTGTATGCCCTATTTTAACTCAAAAAAGGAAATTCACATATACACTAACATGGGTATAATATTTATTACTCTACAAAAAATTTTATTTATAAAAGTAGATTCACAAAGTTGGATAATAAAAATCACAAAGTTGCTTCCTTCCCTAAAATGAGAAACAACAGGCAGAAGATGACATGGATGAAGTTTTGATACTGGTTTCCAATAACCATTCCAGGGAAGTCAAAATAGTAGGTATAGCTGACCTCGAAAAGGAAATGGCCCAATACCACCAACTTATGGCACATATGAGCTTTTATTTGGTTGTGAATTTTTACCCGGCTAAATAAAACTACTCCCTGGATCATTCGGTCCTGATAATTTTTTAAATAAAGCTTTAAAAAACTCTCACACTTCGCCTTGAAGTTTCTCTATAAGTGCACAAAATGTCAGGACAAAATTTTGGAATTTTGTCTGACACTCTATATGCTAATCACATACTACTAAGTTTTACAACATATAAAAATCATATACTGTCACAGCAGCTTTATTTTAATATCTTAAATAGGAAAAACAAAAAGAAGAAACAGGAAACCAAAGAAATGCATTTAAAACATGAATGCAGAGAAACTGGAACCCTCATACACTGCTGGTGGGAGAGCTGCTTTGCAAAGTAGTCTGGCGATTTTTCAGAAGTCAGCAATTCTCTGTCTACATACATACCCAAGACAAATGAAAATACGTCTATATTAAAACCTGTACACAAATGTTCATAAAAGCAGTATTCATAATACCCAACAAGTGAAAACCCAAAAGTTCATCAATTGATGAACTGAATAAACAATATGTGGTCAATCCATACAATGGAATATTATTCAGCCATAAAAAGTAAAGAAGTACTGACACATCCTACAAGGATGAACCTTGAAAATATTACGTTAAGTAAAAGAAACCAGTTACAAAAGACCGCATTTTTGTAAGATTCCATTTATATGAAACGTCCAAAATAGGCAAATTCACAGAGACAGAAAGTAGATTAGTGGTTGCTTAGATCTGTGAGGATTTGGGAGGAAGAAAGAAGTGACTGCTAATAGCTACGGGGTTTCTTTCTGGAGCAATTAAAAGGTTCTAAAATCGATTGTGGTGATGGTTACACAACTCTGTAAATACATTAACAAGTACTGAACTGTACACTTTAAATGGGAGAATTACATGGTATGTAAATTATATCTCAATAAAGCTGTCATTAAAAAAATAAAACATTACCTATAGCCATTTATTTCAAAGTATCAGTAAGAGAGAATTACCTGTTACTGGAGGTGCAGAAAATGATGGCATCAGAGGTGTCTGGGGAGCTCTTCCTGCATGTCCCCTTGTAATGTCGTAAGCTGAACCAACAGAAAATCCAGATGTAGGAGGACCGGAAGAGGGTGCAGATAGAACAGTACTTGGGGCAGAAGTTGAAGTTGGGAAGTGAGGTAAAGGAGGATTACTGAAGGTAGCAACAGTTGGTGGAGAAACAGGAGGTGGTACAGAAGTAAGAAGGGGTGGAGCAGAAGAAACTGGTGAAGGAGGCACAAAAGGCAACGATGCAGAAGGCCTCACAGGAGGAAGAGATTGCTGAGGGGTAGAGTATGCGTGTGGTGGCAAGGATTGCATAGAAGATACATTTGGAGAAGAAAAGGAACTGGTTGCAGCTAGAAAAAAATGGGGAGAAAAAAACCACTAAATTAGAAATGCTTTTCACTTAGTTTTCAAAGTATCGCTTTACTTTCTTCCTGCAAAACTATTAAATATAACAGATCATATCCCAAGAATTATTTTTTAAATGTGTAATTTAGAATATACAACAAACACGATTCAACGCAAATGACTTTTAACTCCCATAAGTAAAAGGAGCAGCTATCTAAAATTATGGTACTGTTCATAAGATCTGTTATTTGTCTGT
>NW_006436298.1:48140039-48143340 GCF_000325575.1 Pteropus alecto | reverse complement strand
TGAGCATAATATACACACTGAAGGTCCAACTACTTTGGTCAGATTAATCACCACACAGAGTCACAGAACATGAGACAAAACTTTTTAGTATATTTTTGTCATATGATTTATCGTCAATATGAAAATAAGGTACCTTTATATAGCAAAACATACATGTTTCCTGTCTTTGGGCCTAAATAAAAAAAGACCTATTTCCCTTCATCTTGGCAAAGACCAGAGATGTTTTAAAATACGCATTCTCTTTTTAACTAACTCTGAAAAAAGGTAAAAGTCTCTTTATTATCTTCAAAACACACTAGATGCTAGACACTAGACAACTCCATGTACCTAAAGGAAGTGGGGTGGAAGACAATGCAGCAGCAGCAGCCAGTCCAGCAAGATTTGGTGGAGGAGTTCCAGGTGGTGTTGTCTCTATTCCACTCTCTTCCATCATTTTTCTTCAATTATGGTGTACTGTAAAAATATAAAAATGTACTAAGTATTACACAGTAGCCAAAAGTATATTTTTAAGGCTTGTATAGTGAGAGAATAATTTCATTGAATAATCATTAAAGGATGGATGTCTGTCTTAATGTTTATAATGCCATTTATTTCCAGATGAAGGGTCTGTCAAAATTCCTAAGTCTGTGAGAATATTAAATATGTAAGCATTTCATACACGTACTTTATAATTAGAAAAAAATTTTATGCTCACTATATAACTAATCATCCAATATACTGGTAAATAATATATACTATTATATAAGCAGTAAATTATATTAGTAAAAATTTAAATAATAAATTACTAATTTAATTTGTCATATGAATATTAGATTTCTATCTAGGTTCCAGTCATTATTACATTTAAAATAAAAATAAATTATTGAAGTTTTTGAAACGCTTCCTCTCTCCCCATAAAGCTTTGTATGTGGGCTACTCCTCTTGTTAACATTAAAAAATAATAAAAAATACTCAATTCTTGGTTTTCCTAGTTCATATTCTAAAACATACCCAGTAATGGCTGAATGATATGTCTCAGGTTTTAGAAAAGTTAACTAGAGCAAAAATGCCACTAGATAGCAGGGTCCTAACAGATGACAACAGATTATAAAAAATGAGAGAATACCTTTAAAAATTATACACTTTCAAGCCTGTCTCTAGTATAAACTCAAAACTTTTAAATATACCAAATATGTTGTTGATGTTTTTACTCATTTAACATTCAGTGAAGGTCAACTACGTGCCAAGCACTGTACTGATGCCTCTGGAAATATAATGAAAGCAAAAACAAGATACTTACACTTCAGTACAGGAGATAATCAAAGAATAACATTTATGTAGAATGAATTATAGCCTGGATTATGTGCTCTAAGCATAAGAACACAGATGTTTGACATGTTTGATTTTCTTTTCTTTTCTTTTTTTTGCAATATGATTTTTGACTTGAAGGTCTGGGAAGGATCTGTCAGGAAGTCACATATAAACTGAGATGTGAAGGATGTGCAGAATTTAATTAGGCGAGGGAAAGGCAGTAAGGAGGGCAGATTCTAGAAAAAGTGAATGTACAAAAAGTATAAAGACCCTATAAAGTAGAAGGAACAAGACACATTCAAGAAAACCCATGTTGCAAGGAACAGAAAAGAAAAATGGACCTAGAGACACAGGCAGGAGTCCAGACTGTGTTGAGCTTTATAAGCCAGGCTAAGGAGTTGTTTTTTCTCAAGAACATGACGTCATTATGGGGCATTTAGGCTGGAAGTGACCTTTCTTTTGTTTTGTCTTTTAACTTTTTTGAAGAAATTTTATATTGACAAAAAGATACAAAAATAGTACAGAGTTCATAAGTACCCTTAACCCAGCTTCTCCCAATAACAGTATCTTATATAACTATAGCACAATGAATCAAACCCAGAAAATTAACATTGGTACAATACTAGTAACTAAAATACAGACTTTATTAGGACTTCGCCTGTTTTTATATTTGTGCACGTGTGCACGTGTATGTGTAGTCCTATGTTCTATAAAGTCTCATCATATGTAACAACTCATGTAACCACCATCACGATCAGGACACAAGTGTTCCACCACCCTCAAGAAATTCCCTGATGCTGCTCCTTTATCACACCTTACCACCAACCACAAGCCCTGGCAACCAAATATTCTCTAATGTTTTCTCATTTCGTGAATGTTACAATAGAATCATACACAACATAAACCTATTGAGATTGGCTTTTTTTCATTCAGCATAACACCCTTCAAATCCATCAAGTTGTTGGATGTATCAATAGTTAGTTCTTTCTTATTGCTGAAGAGTACTCCAGTTTATAGATGTACCACCGTTTATCCATTAATCTGTTGAAAAACATTTAGGCTGATTCCAGCTTTTGTCAATTTACATTTGTGTTTTGAAAAGATTCTTTTCATGACAATATGCAGATTGGGCCATACGGTAGTCAGTAGTCAGAGTAAATGCAGAGACTATTAAGCAGGACGCAGAAGTAGTTCACATAGAAAGTGATAACACCCTGGACTTTTAGGGATGTGGGGAAAGAGGGTACCTGTCTCCTAAGGGTCATTTGGCAATGCCTGGAGACATTTTTGGTTGTCAAAACTAGAGGAGTACTACTAGTATCTACTAGGTAAAGACTGAGGATTCTGCTAAAAATCCTACAACACAGGACGGCCACCACAAGAAAAAATTATCTGGCCCCAAACATCAATAATGCCAAGGTTGAGAAACTTTGGCCTAGATTAAGGTGATGATACTGGAGATAGAGAAGCACAGATTCAAGAAATGCTTAGGTGGTTAGATTCAGTGACAGACTGGATATGGGAGCAATGAGGAAGAGAGGCATGACTTGGACAACTGGATAGATGGTAGTGCCATTCGCTAAGAGAACATTAAAAAGGTCAAGGTGTTTGATTTGGGGGAAGGGTGGTATGTAGTGTTTAATATTGGACATGCCAAGTTAACCCCCTTGAACCATCCAAGGAAAGGCAATGACTTGGTCTGCAGCTTAGAAACCACATAAGTGTGGGTCTTTTGCATTTACTGATAGTCTCTAAAGTCATGCTCTGAGATAGGTTAAGAAGAGAATACCAAATGAAAAGAGATGACCCAACCAATTTCTGAATAACCAGGCAGAAGACAAGCTAGCAGAGAAGAATGAGAGATGACCAGAAAGAAAACTTGAAGACTGTGGAGTCCAAAAGCCAGAGTGTTTCAAGGCAGGCACAGGCAACAGTATCAAAGTGTGCAGAGACACCAAAAAGGATGATATCTGAAAAATTTAACGATTTGCCAAACTGGAGACGAATGTAG
>NW_006436298.1:48117339-48139982 GCF_000325575.1 Pteropus alecto | reverse complement strand
CCAATTTGAACTGGACTGAGGAGTGGGAGTTAAGGCAAATGGGCACAACACTTTCAAAAGTTTGGCTGCGAATGCAGAGGAAAGATCTATGGCAGTAAGTAGAGAACAGAGATCCAGGGAGGCAAAATCCTTTCATTCTGTACCAAAATACCAAAGGTAGATAACCTGGGGCAGAAACAGCCCTCAGGGGATTTTTACCACTCCCAGCAAAAGTTCTTTCTTCTTCATCGTCCCATTTTTTCTACTAGTTATTCATTTCCTTCTACAGATGCTACCAAATCCTTACAGTGATTAGTGGAAGTCAGATTTAATAATAACCTTGATCCCTAACATTAAATACCTTGGCAAAGGAACCTGTACAATGTATACAACCCATAGCATGACATAAATGGTCATTTTTTTTTTTTTCAGTATTTAAAAGCATTACTATTTGAGAACTGGCTCAAAGACAATATTGGGTAAATTGTGTATATATAAATGTAATACCTTCTACTAAAAAAAAGCTGTTGTGATAAAATAACAATGAAGTGTCAGAGTGGGTAAAGGTTTTAATGCTCAAGTCTGGGCACAAAACGTAAATTAATGTACAAACATTAAAGTGGATGGCTATTTATATAGATACAAGGAAACAGGATAACGGAGCTTTGATAACCGTAAAAACACTACAAGCAAGTATTGTACTACTACTGGTGAAAAAGATGGTCTGTACTACCAGAGAGTGAATGCTAGGGCAGGGTCTGAGTTATGTCTCTGCAGTCTCAGCTCTGATGCCAAAATAAACTTCCATAAATGTTCACTGAGTTAAATAGCAGCTGTACAGGAGAAAAACTAGAATGCCAAAATGTGTCATGTTCGCAGAAATGTACAGGCTCTTAAAAACTCTACTTTGAATGACAAAAACTCTCTTGGATAAAATTCTGCCAACCTAGGATATGGGCTACTCCGTAAACTTGCCTGAAGCAGGTCCCAGGAACAGAGAGTAGAATACAAAAGCACCCTGGAGCAGCACCAGGTACTACCGACCAGGGAACCTAGAGGATAGTAAGCTACTTCTCATTACCGGCCCGGTTTGTTGACCTAGGAGTTTCCAAGGCGGGAGCGGCCGAAATCCTGTTACTGGAGACGGTGGCCTGCCCCCAGGATATGCCACGTCTCCAGGCCAGGCTGGGCAGGGTTAAGGTCAGCAGGCGCCAGCCGCTGGTCTCTCCCCTGCGGCCAGAGCACTGGAAGGTGGAGCCAAATGACCAGGGGCGCCGGCCTCGGTCGGACAAGAGCAAAGTGCCGGAACAAGAGCCCCCAAACCGCACCCATAGTGCAACCCGCGGTGGGGTCTCATTGTGTGGAGAAGCGCACCAGTTCCCAGGATGCACCCTGCATGATCCCACAGCCTATGCCAGGAATGAACGACTGGGGCTCCGAAAAGACCCTCGCCTACCGTGGCGCCGGCCAGCCCGCCCACTTTGCAAGGACTGCGTCCCTTGGCGCCTGGCTTTGGCGCCCGCTTCCCGAGCCGCCGCCGTCCGCATGCACGCGCGTTGCTCCCAGGCTGATGCTCACCTGGGGACCCAAGAGAGTGTCTGCGTAGCAGCTGAAAAGTAGGGGACAGGGAGTCGGGAAGTTGAGACTATGGCTCCAGGAAGACGAGGAAGATGTAGACAAGAGTTCCCTCCGCACGTCCCCGCCTCCAAGATGGCCACCGGCGGCGCACGCCCCTGCGGCTGCCACGTCGGCGCTCCCCGCCCCGCGCCCCGTCCCGCCCCGCGTCCCGCGCCCTGCGCCCCGCCCCTCTCGCCAGGAACCCCGCCCCCAGCCGCGGGTCGAACCTGTCTGAATACCTCGGTTGGAAGATCCTTTTGCCCTCCTAAGCTAGGCGCTGCCTTCCTACGGAAGCATTCTCCAGTAGGCCTGTCCTCCTTTCCACTCCGCAACCCCCACATGCGAGAATGCACCTTTATTCTGTGCCGTGGCCGCCCACGGAGATAGAGATGAGCCAGCCAAGGTTATCTAGTCTATTCTCCACCTCTTGGCAGGACTGCACTGCAGAAAGAGGGGATTTATCTCATGTATTTCAGGTTTCTAGAAACAGCAGTTGCATCAGGAGATAGCCGGGTGGGGAAAAGGTAGCAGCTAATGTACTTATTTTTCCACCAAGTTCATGTATGAAAAAACAAAGACAAAGATGATCAACTTTCTAAATTTTATACATTCCACTTAAAACAGTACCTGAAACAGTCTGTGCTCAATAATATACATTAAATAAATCAATGAATGGAGTGCAATAGAAGAAAACAAGGAATTTGAAATCAAAAGTCCTGGTTTGGGTCTGGGACTACCCTAATGCCAGTTGTGCAGTTGCATGACCTTGTATAGGTTACTTAGTCTCTGTAAGCCTCCATATTTCCATCTGTAAGATGGGAATAATATGTGTCTAACTCAAGCAGGTAACAGAGTCAAATAAAATAAGGTATATGAAAGCACTTTTTAAACTGCCAAATGTTAAACACATGAAAAGTTGTTTTTCTTGTTCCCAATGCCTTCAGGAACCCATTCATAGGTTTAACATTAATTTATGTCTTGGACTTGATCATTGTAAGCATTCTAAAATTCCTCACCAAAAAGTTAATGCTATTTAATTATGTCCTGACTTCAGATCTCGCTTTGCAACTACAGTAGGTCGTTCCCTTTGGTGATGACTCTTATCCCATCCACTGAGAATGTATGTAGGTGGCTGTCTAGGTTATGCTCCAGAAAGTGCTGTTTAGGGTGGTGCAGAAAATAGTTATCATCTCTATCTTCTTTGGTCAACACCCTTAATAGCTAAATGGTCTTTTGGTTTCTTTATTCATTCAACAAATATTTATTAGTGGTTACAGTAAGCTGAGCAGTGGTACCAGAAATGTAGCAACAAACAAGACAGACAAGGTGTCAACACTTAGGGAGCTTTCATTTTCATAGGAGAGAAAAGCTATGAACAGGAAAATAAACAAAGCAAGTATTGTTGGTGACGGGAACATTGAAGAAAATTGATAGGGTGATATGATATAGAGTAATTAGGATAGGCCACTTCACATAAGATGAAAGTGAGGGGCTTCTCTAAAGAGGTGAGATTTGAGTAGATACTTGTAAAAAAATCAGGCCTAAGGTTATCTGGTAAGGTAACAGAATATGTTAGATAGAGGGCAATGAAGGGCATCAATGGAAAATGATAGCTTCATGATAGAACAAAAAACTGCTTCATTCCGTAAAGTTTGTAATAGTCATATCACTAGAGAAACACGTATTTTCAGGTGGAGAGGAGCGAGGCTGAGACTCTGTGTATCTGCAAATACCCAAAGCATGAAAATTCAAGGAAGAAAATGTGAGGTCTTATGACAAATACACACAAAATAATAGGGGAGAACACAAATCATGTGGCATGACTACTTGGTGCTATGTTAAAAATGCTTTACCTTTTTCATACAGCTTTTGGGATAGGAGTAATTGCAGTTGGCAATCAGGAAATGGAGCTATGTTGTTCTGTTAGTGCATTTTTTCATGCACCATTGCTTTTATGAAACAGCTCATCCCTTTTTGAGACTCTCTCTTACCTTGGATTCATGATGCTGAATTAATCTCTTCTCCTACTCCTTTCAATTACTACTTCTGTCTTACAAAATTTATTATTTTGTTAGGTCCTCCCGTCCTCTCATTTGAGAAATACCTATTTCTCATGGAGATCATGCACTGGAGTCATTTAACAGGGGTTTAGGTACTGGCTTTGTCACATTTTACTCCCCAGACACACCGTATGAGAGCCAACGCTGGGGCTTATCTCACGTTCCTCCTTTTGGGAAAGATAGTAAACAGCACAAAGTCAACAAATCTTCACCTTTTGCCTTGCAAGAGCCACTGCATATCACCTACCAGTGCCCCGACTGCCTCCATCTTTCTGCATGCTCACTCCTGTCCCACTACATTAGATGGAAAGGATTCAGATGCTTGGCATACCACTTTTAAAGATTGCTAATCCCACTTGTACATTCCCGTCTTATAGATAAGAGAAAAAATCCACTCTTAGAATTTTAACAGAAACCCTCATGCCTGCCTCTTTCTAATCTTTCTCCAAAACTTAAGTTCAAGTTTCTAACTACCTAAAAAGTTCACCATCTTCTCAAATTCAATCAAGTAAGAGATAAATTCATGACCTTATCTATAAAACTGTTTTCGGATTTTGCCTTTTCAATTGCATTAATACTGTCATTAATATCCAGTAGTCAGAAAAAAAATATTTCTCAGGTCTCCCTTCTCCACCAACTGTAACCATCAAGAACCCAAACTTGTGAAAGCTTCCTACCGCTTTGGTAGACCGTGGTAAAGCTCTTTGGAAAAAGTACCTCAGAGGCAGAAGTAGAAGCAGGTGGGCCCTTAGGAACTTAGTGAAACCTTCCAAGGGAGGGATGATGAAGTCAGGACTAAGGAGACAGCCTCTGCGTAGAGTAGGTATGGTCAAATGCAGATCCTGCATAAAGTCAGCAGTTTGCTTTTTTCAGAGACCTGATTCTACAAGCACAGTTCTCTCTATAAGCAAACATAAATTCAGATTTTATTTCAGATACTAAACACTTCTTTAAAGTTTGATTTGTTTTTTTTCTTAGGTAATATATGAACACATACAAAACTTGAAAGTACAAAATAGTGTGTAGTAACAAGTTTCTCTCACAAGCCTGTTCTCCAAACTCATAGTTCTCCTTGTAGAAAACCACTGCATCTCACAAGCATGTATGAGATATATATTCCTTTTCTTATGTTTTTTACACAGCTGGAACTACATTAGGTATACTACATATTGTACCTTAGTGCTTGGTGTGTTTGTGTCTGTGTGTGTAAAATACTACATGTGTATGTAAAATACTGCACATACATATCCATATATATCTTGGAGCTCATTCCACATCACTATATTTACAGTACTGCATTTATAAAGAGCTACATATGCTTCCATTAAATGGATTAGACTGCCAATAATTTCTTTAATTTGTCTCAGTTCCTGAACATTTAGTTCATTCCAAACTTTTGCTAACATCAGCAATGCTATACTGATTCTACCTTATAGATGCCGTTTTATACACATACAAGCATAGCTGTAGAATAAATTCCCCAAATTTGAGTTACTTGATCAAATGGTATGTGTCTCTGGAATTTTGATAGATCTTGCCAAATTGCTCTCCAAGGAGGATGTATTAATTTATATTCTCACCAATGAAGTATGAGGCCTGCTTCTCTACTTCTCTATCTATGGTTTGTTATCAAATATTTGAATGTTGGTGATTTACAGGTAGAAAAGATTATCTTCTTGCATTTATGTAAGTGAAGAGCAAGATTGAGCATTTTATGTAAAAGCCATTTGTATTTCTTTTGATGTGATATCTACCTTACGTTATATTATTGATTTTTAAACATTAGTTTATAGGAGGTCATATAATTTCTTTATACAATAAAGAAATTAGACCTATATATGCAATACATACCACAAACATTTTGCTTTCTTTGTGATTTGGATTTTGACTCTGTGTGTGTGTGTGTGTGTGTGTGTGTGTGTGTGTGTGTGTGTGTGTATGTTTTGCAATGCAGAAATTTTTATCTTTCTAGAGTCAAATTCATTAGATTTTTGTAATCATTTCTTCTACATTAAAATAAAACTCAGATGACATTTTTATTGAGATCCTATTAAATAAATTACATTAGCGATAACTGACATCTTTATAATGCTACATCTTCTTACCCAAACTCTTTTTATGTGACCTGATAGCAGTTGATTTTTAAAAAATATAGAACTTAAATATTTCTTCATAAGTTTTTCTTAGGTATTTTATCTTTTTCTTGCCATTTTTAGTATTTTCTTCTATTGCATTTTGTAATTGATTTTTGCTTACATATAGGAAGGGTATTTATTTATTTCATCATATTAATTTTGCAACCAGTCACCTTACTGAATTGGTTTGTTTCTAATAGTCAATGAGTTGATTTGCTTGTATTTACTCATCCTTTACCATATTTACACTTCTTATTTATTTTTACTGTCTAATTTTTTTAAATAGACTAAGGTTTTGTGTCCTAAAATATGGCCAGTTCTCTCAATGTTTTATGAGTACGTGAAAAGAATGTGAAGTCATGGAACTTAATTCCGTGCAATTATACCTACCTATTACTTACATTATTTACATCGTCCATTGACAAACATTTCTTATTCACTTGCTATGCCATAAACTGAGTTAAGGGAGTTAAAATTTCCTACAACTAATGTGTCTTTATTTCCTCTTGTGTTTCCTGTAACTTTTGCTTTAATTGCATTAGCACAAGGTTATTTGATTCATAGATATCCATAATGATGAGATCATCAAAGTGGATTGTACCCTTTATCATTTTGTTCGCATTTTGCCTGACAGGCTTTTGCTCATCCTTTAATTTTCAATTTTTATGAGTTATTTTACCCTAGGTGTTTCTCTTGAATTTAAAAATATAATTAAATTTTGTTTTATGATTCGATTTGAGATTTTCTTCTTTCACTGAGGAGTTAATCAACTTACCTTTATTTATATGCCATACATGCTTAGTTTTCACCTGATATATTACCATATTATGTTTTCTGTTATATTGATTTTTTCTTTTTTATAATAGTCTTTTATTATATTGTCTATAATGTTTTGTGTGTGTATGTGTTGATAATTTAGAGAGTTCATGTTTTTGTTCTAATAATTACCTTAATAATTATTACTTTGTGAAATACATTTGACTCTCTATATAGTATCTATTGTTTCCCTACTGTGAGTAAAGATGAAACCAGTAAATGCTCAAGGCCTTTCCTTACTGTTACCACTCATTTTAATTGATTATATATTTTTGGTAATATCTACCTTTATAATTTTAAATCAGACATGTGTTTTACTTGATTTATTGGCTTAATACAATTCCCATGAGGCTTCCTAGTCTTCTAGTCTGTATCTTCAACCTCAAATCCTAAGCTGAGAGGCAAAATCAATGTCTAGGAAAAGCCAGAAACCAAGTCTTTGTGGCAAAAAATCTGAACAGAGCAAACACAAAAATCAGTGGCTATGAGAAATTCAGACATCTTATAGTTTCAGAAATCTGGGGAAAGAAAAGCAAGGAGGCATCGTAGGAAGCAGTGCTTTTCAATTAAATTTGGAGAAGCAAAATAAAACGGATTTACTTTTGAGAATACTCATAAAAATGAAATACTCTATGGAGTCTGTGAAATTGGAGCCTGTGAAGCAGGTCAGTGAAGCAAAGTTCATGTCTGAACAGGGGGTTTGGGCTGCTACTATTTAAGAAAGAGAGGTTATTTCTTGTTGTAAAACTCAACGTTGTGCTTGAAGATTAAGAGGTGCTATGGCTTTGCTTCTTTACAATGCCAAAGGTTGGTCTTATTAGATTATCTCCTGAATCTTCAACTATACTTTTGATTCTGTACTGCTCCTGGCAATTTCTTGCTCCATCTTGTCCTGAAACATTTAGTAACTATCAAGTCCTGATGTCCACCAAGAAAAGGAAAGCTAGAAGAGTTAATAAATGCTGAATGCCTACTGCGTACCACTCTCTCTGGAGCTTTTGATGTGTTTAGTTTACTCAAATCCCAAATAATTCTAGTAGTTATCTTTATTTTTGATGAGAAAAATGAATCTCTAAAATGTAAGGGCTGAAGTCCACACAAATTATAAGCAGTGAGATTTGAATTATTGTCAGATCTAAAACTCTGTCTCTCTCTCCTCTTTTAATTAATAGACTTTTTTTTTTTTTTACAGCAGCTTTAGGTTCACAGAAAAATTAAATGGGAAGTATAGAGAGTTTCCATGTACTTCCTCCTAATTAGAGTTGCCCACATTATTAACACCTTGCATGAGTGCGACAAGTCTGTTTTGAATGATGAACAATATTGATCCCTGGCAACCACCAATCTCCATAGTTTTGCCTTTTCCACAATGTTATGTGATTGGAATCATATAGTATGTAGCATTTTCAGACTGGTTTCTTTTACCTAGCAATATGCATTTAAGTTTCTCATGTCTTTTCACGGCTCATTTCTTTTTATCACTGAAAAATAGTCTGAATGTAACACAGTTTGCTTATCCACTTACCTACTGCAAGACATTGTGGCTGCTTCCAGGTTTTGACAATTATAAATAATGTTGTTATAAACATTCATTTTTGTCTAGACATATGTTTTTCAATTCATTTGGGCAAATATCAAAGAACATGATTGCTGGGTTGTAAGGTAAGGTATGTTTACCTTTGTAAGAAACTATCAAATTGTCTTCCAAAGTAACAGTGTCATTTTGCATTGTCACCAGCAGAGAATGAGAGTGCTTGTTGCTCCACATTTTCGCCAGCATTTGGTGTTAGTGTCGTGAATTTTAGCTATTCTAACAGATAGGTATCTAATTGTATTAGTTTGTGATTCCCTAATAACATGTTATTAACATACTGAGCATATTTATATATGCTTATTTTCTATCTGTATATCTTCTTTAGTGATGTGTTTGTTCTGATCTTTTGGTAAGTTTTTAACCAGGTCATTTTCTTACTCTTGAATTTTAGGAGTTAGATTTTGAAGATGTAGATTGTGTTTTTCAAGTTGTTTCATTTCATCTGGGTTTTTAAGGTCGTGGTTCCCAATATTCCTTTATCATTCTTTATATCCATGAGACTATGGTGATAATTCTATTTTATTTCTGAAATTAGTAATTTGTGTCTCCTCTTTTATACTTAGTTGGCCTTGGTAGAAGTTTACCATTATATTGATCTTTTCACAGAACCAGCTTTTAGTTTCATCAATTTTCACTATTAATTTCTCATTAATTTCATTGATTTCTGTTCTGATTTATATTATTTTCATTTTCACTTAGATATTTGAAGATTTCTTTGGCCCTTATGTTACTTAGAAGTGTGCTGTTTAATCTCAAGCATGTGGAGATTTTCCAGCTTTCTTACTGTTATTGATTTCTAGTTTAATTCCACTGTGGTCTGAGAGAATACTTTTTATGATTTCTATTCAGTTATATTTGTTAAGGTGTGTTTTATGGCTTACAATGTGGTCTATCTAGGTAAATGATCTGGGTAAGCTTGAGAAGAATGTGTATTCTGCTGTTGTTGAAGTATTCTATAAATGTCAATTAGATTCAGTTGATTGCTAGAGTACTATCAATTCAGTCCAACAAGGTCTTCACTAATTTTCTGCCTACTGGGTCTGCCAATTACTGATAGAGGGATGTTGAAGTTGCTGATTATAATAGTGGATTCATTTATTACTCCTTGCAGTTCTATCAGTTTTTGCACTCCTAATTTTGATGCTCTGTTGTTAGTTGCATACTCAATAAAAATTGTTATGTCTTCTTGGAGAAATGACCCCTCTATCATTAACTAATATCCCACTTTATCTCTGATTATTTTCCTGGCTCTGAACTCTGCTCTCTCTAAAATTAATATAGTTATTTCCACTTTCTTTTGATTAGTATTAGTGTGGTATACCTTTCTCCATTTACTTTTAATCTATATGTGTCTTTATATTTATAGTAGGTTTCTTGTAGACAATATATAGTTGAGCCTTGTTTTTATCCACTGTGATAATCTGTCTTTTAAGTAGTGTATTTTGATCACTGATGTTTAAAGTGATTATTGAGATAGTAGGATTAATATCTACTGGACTTTTTACTGCTTTCTATTTATTACACTCACCCTTTCTTTCTTTTTAATCTTCCATTATTTCTGCCTTCTATGATTTTAATTGACCACTTATATGACTCAATTTTCTCTCCCTTCATAGTATATAAATTATACTTAAATTTTGGAGGGTAATGTTTGCCCTAGAGATAGCAATATACATTTAGAACTAATCCAAGTCCACGTTCAAATAACACTATACCACTTCACAACTAATATAAGTTCCTTATAACAGAGGGTTCTCAATTCTTCCCTCCCATCACTTTAACATTGCTTTTATTCATTTCACTTTTCCATAAGCTATAGTTACTGAATGCATTATTGCTATTATTATTTTGAACAAATTACCTTCATTTATTCCTTCTCTAACACTCTTCCTTTCTTAATGTAGATTGATATTTCTAACCTATGTAATTTTCTGTTTTTCTGAAGAACTCCTTTAACATTTCTTGCTAGGCAGGCCCACTGGTAACAAATCCCCTTGATTTTTGTTTCCTGAGAAAGTCTATTTCTCCTTCACTTATGAAGAACAATTTTGCTGGGTACTAAATTCTATGTTGATGGGTTTTTTCCTTTCAATGACTTAAATATTTCACACCAATCTCTTTTTATACATGATATCAAGCTATCTTGAATATGCGCAGTTCTTATTTTCTTGTCCTGATTCCAACTACTAATAAAGAGTTCATGACCTAACATGATCTCATGAGCACTCTACTTCACAATTTGATCATAGCTACAAATTATATTTGTTGTACACTTACTATTTCCTAGGTATTGCTCCATGTATTTTTACCCAGATTATATACTTGTTACAGCAGCCCTCTGATGTAGGTATTCTAATTATCCTCATTTTACAGCAAAGGTACCTGAGGCACAAAAAGAACAAGTTTCTCAAGTTACAGAGCATGCATTGCCAGCACCAGGCTTCAACAAAGCAATGTTGCAGCTCAAAGGTCTGGTTACTCATAAATACTCGTTGATTTGAACTGAATGAGATTATGACAGTTTACCAATAATTATACACTTTATAAGAACGTTATAAAAAGATTTAACTCATTTGTTAATAAAATGTGTGCAAATTAAATAAGCAATCTAAAAAGATTTATAAACATAAAAGTGTTGTTTAATAATAAATAGTTGTCAACACATGCACATTGAGAAGACATTTTCTTCTTGTCATAGGTAAGTTTGTTACATTTCCTCAGGCACAAAATGACAGGTTGGACTAAATAATATAGAAAGCCTTATCCAGTGTGATCTAAATTCTAAGAAAGAAGGCAAGAAACTCCCAGAAGAAAACATAGGCAGTAAACTCTTTGACATCGCTCTTAGCAATATATATATATATAGATATGTAAAGGACAACATAGGGAATATATGTATTTGATCTATCTCCTTGGACAAGGGAAACAAAACAAAAAATAAACAAATGGGACTACATCAAACTAAAAAGGTTTTGCACAGTGAAGGAAATCATCAACAAAACAAAAAGACAACCTACTGAATGGGAGAAGATATTTGCCAATGACATATCTGAAAGGTGTTAATATCCAAAATATATAAGAAACTCATATAACTCAACACCAAAAAAAATAAAAAGATTAAAAAATGGTCAGAGGACCTGAATAGACATTTCTCCCAAGAGGACATGCAGATGGCCAATAGACATATGAAAAGATGCTCAGCATAACTAATCATCAGGGAAATGCAAATTAAAACCACAGTGAGATATCACTTGACACCTGTCAGAATGGCTATCATAAATAAATTAACAAACAACAAGCGCTGGCGAGGTTGTGGAGAAAAGAGAACCCTCGTGCACTGTTGGTGGTATTGTCAATTGGTGCAGCTATTATAAAAAACAATATGGAGGTTCCTCAAAAAATTAAAAATAGAACTACCATATGACCCAGCAATTGTACTTGTATTTATCCAAAGAAATCCAAAACATCCATTTGAAAAGATATATGCATTCATATGTTTATTGCTGAATTATTTACAATAGTCAAGATACAGAAGCAATCTAAGCGTTCTTTGATAGATGAATGAATTAAGGAGATATGGTTCATATATACAATGGAATATTACTCGGCCATAAAAAGAAGGAAATCTTGCCAAGGATGGTCCTAGACAGTATTATGGTAAGTGAAATAAATCATACAATGAAAGATGAATACAATAGGATTTCACTTATATATGTAATAAAAAAAAACCCAAACAAACAAACAAAACAGAAACAAACTCATTGATACAAAAGATAAACCAATGATTGCCAAATGGTAGGGAGATGAGGTGGACCAGTGATAAAGGTGAAGGGATTAAGACAATTTTCCAGTTATAAAAATGGTGATGGGGATGTAAATAGGGAATATCGTCAGTATTATAATAACTATGTATGGTGTCAGATGGGCATTAGACTTACTGGGGTACTCACTTCATAAGTTATGTAAATGTCCAAACACTATCTTGAAATCTGAAAATAATATAATATTGTATGTCAACTGTAATTAAAATTTTTTTTAATTAAATGAAAATAAATTCTAAGAATACAATAATCTAATCTTAGCTTGAAAACATCTTTGTGTCATTTTTGCAAATATCCACTGGGGAGGAGGTGGGAATAACGAATCCCTCCTCAGCAATGTATATGAAAAGAACAGGCTATTCCCACATCCGCATTTGGGTGCTCGTCAACTCTTTGCCACCTCGGATGCCCCACTTAAAGCGAGGCGGCAATCTGAGTCGTCCCAAGGATTTTTAAACATCTTCATATGAGATTTATTACCTAATTTAAGTTATTTCATAGTTTCTGGAAATTCTTTCTGGAAATTTTCTCTCTGGGCCGTTAGAGGGAGCTCACAGCTCAAAATTTTTTTCTCTTTCTGAGCTTTCAGCTCTTGATAGCCACTGCTGACTCTTCGAGAGCCTGAATTTATGCAATTATTTAATATTCTTAATATGTAAAGAACTTTTTATTTTATTTTATTATTATGGTGACATAAGCAGGAAATTCGCCTTCAGTGTTTACCTGGTTAAAAAAAGTAAATTGCTTTTAAGGAATTACTTATTGTAATAAAATGAAAATATATTAGAGACCTTGAAAATTAAAATTAAAAACACAAGAATGAGTTGTTTTTCTAAAAAGACTCAAAGAGTACACGTGATCTAATTCAATAAAATCTAGAAGCAACATCTTATTGGCATCTAGTAAAGGTTGAAATTCTTGCTCTATACAGATACATTTTTTCCTAGTATGAACATTTAAATTTCCCTTTAAATTAGATTTTAGATGTACAAGTTTTGATACATAGGAATTTTCTCTGTAATTGTATTCTAATTATTTTCTACTTTCATCATTCTTCTTTGACCTGGAATTCATTAGGAATTGTGTTTTAAATTTTCCAATGTATGAACACTTTATCTTTTATCAATTTCTAATTTTATTGCATTGAGATGCAAGAACACTTTCTATATCATGTCAGTTCTTTGATATGTATTGAAATTTGCACCGTGTCTTTTTTTTTACTGGGTTTAAATTGTAGGTGTAGAGTGGTATGTGTGTGTATGTGAATCAAGATGTTAACTGTGATTTTTGGTTGTCTCAGTGTTTCAGCACAAGTTGCGTCGCTTGTCAATGTGCATCTTTGCTAGGCATTCTAAAAGCATGTGAGATGGGTTTTATAACTTTTAGAACCTCACTCATTTTAAGGTTGTTTGAGACAGGCATAGGAGATTGGTTATGTGATGATCAAGAGGTCAGAAAGGAAATGTTTTTTTAGAGAAAGGAGAGCCTGTTTCTCCTCTCCAAATAGATGTGGTGCTAATGCTACTGTGATTTCCATCAAGAAGCACTTTTTAAAAGAACCAGTCAGAGGGTCACACAGTTCTCCCTAGAATTTGGAGACACAGTAGTTGGTACTTGACTCGTGAATAAATCTTCTAAAGGTGAGAGCCTGTCTAAAGCAGTCTGCCCAGAAAGGGACTGTACTTTCAGAGTCTGTTAGGGCAAAAGTGGATGCATAATTCTCTCAAGATTTTATGGATGCTTGGGAGGGAGATGCCTCCAAGAGCATGAGGATTGAGGTGACTAAGCTATTTTCTCCTCGCACTTTACAACAACCAGCTTGATAGTTCAATAAATCACATATAGGGACACAAAAATACATATTTATATCTTTATCCATACCTATAACCTGGATCTATATTATATCCACTCACACATACACTCATATGCACAGACGCATTAGCCCAAGATTATTAATTACATTTTAAAAACATGCTATACTTTTCCCCAACTTTTGATATTTTTTTCTTTTCCTTTTAGTTTTTCTTTAAAAAGGTTAAGACTGCATTTTTAGGCTTACATAAATTCAGAATTATGGTTTCCAAGTAAATCATTTTACCCAAATGTAAGAATTAGTTGTCCTTAAGTCTTCTGACTTACAATCTATTTGGTTTGACATTAATATAATGACAACACCTTTCTTTTGTTTAGTGTTTGTTTGTATGTCCTTTTCCATCTTCAAAATTTCTATCTCCCTGCATCATTATGCTTAAAGTACTGTACATCTCTCTTAAATAGCACAGAGCTGGATTTTGTTATTTCATACAATATGAAACTCTTTGACTATTATCTGACAAGTTTAATTCATTTTATTTTTATTTTAGATTTATTTCTATTATCTTATTTTGTGCTTTTATTTTTGACTTTTCTATTCTCTTTTTTCCTTTCTTTCTTCATAGATTCATATTTCTATAAATTCTTTTTTCCATTTCACTGACTGCCCCCACACTGACTTTATTTCTAAACTTTGTAGTTACACTTAATCTGAAAGTTAATTTTTTAAAAGTAAAACAAGAAGTTTAAAAAGTCAAAGGCTTTGTGTTTAGGCTTATGATGAAGAGGAGCAGGCCCAGCATTCCTATTCTTGAAGCCCACTCCCCCAGGACTCAACCTGTTTAAATATAGTTCTTTATTCTAATAATTGTCCTCATATTTCTAAATAACATTTTATGCTACTTTAAAATTTTTTTAGTTTAGATACTATCTATTGATTTACTACTATGACTATTTTCCTGATTTTTTTTTTTTTTTTTTTTTTTTATTTATATTTTTTTTTTTTAACAATCATCCTAGTATTTCTCTATTCTTTCCTGGCCCCTAGCCCTTATGATTTCTCATTTCTTAGTTCACTAGCTTGTTTTGAGAGAATACATCCTTCTATAGGTTAAAAATGGGGTGCCTGGAAGGCAAGTTTTTCTCAGAACTTGCATGTCTAAAAATATATTTATCCTACTGTCACATTTGAAATTGTAAACTGAAAATCACTGTCCCTCAGTATCTCAAAAGCACTTTCTCACTGCCTTATACCATCCAACATTTTTGTTGACAAGTGTGATGTCATTGTCTATCTGATTCTGTGAGTTTTTCCTGGAAACGTTTTAAGTTTTCCTCTCAATCACTCACGTTCTGATATTTCACAGCAATATATTTTGCTAAGAGGGATTTTTGTTTTGTTTTGTTTTTCATTCTTCTGTGCATTCAGTAGGACATGTCCAGTGTGGAACTTCACGTGCCTTGGTCTGCAAATTTTTCTGTATTATGTCTTTGATACTTTCCTTTCCCAGGTTTTCTGTTCTCTTTTTCTGAAACTCCCATTATTTGGACGTTAGAGCTTTTGAACTGGTCGTCTAATTTTCTTATCCTTTCTCTCCTATTGCTGATCTGCTGGTTTTTTGTTCTACTTTCAGGACTCTTTTTTAAACTTGTCCTGCAATTCTTCCATTAAAATTTTGTTTCTGCAATAGCTTTTCCTTTCCAAAAGATATTTAATTTCCTAACTTCTCAATGAAAATTCTTGATATTATTTCAAGAATGTAATCAGTTTTGTCTTTCATAGAATATTAATCATAGTTGTATTGAAATTATTTGCTCTGTCTTCCAAGGAGGTCTTTTTTTCCTGTTTATTCAGTTATTTTCATTGTTCTCTTTCATGTTGGAGGTTTTCCCTTAAAGTCTAGTGATCATTTGCTCTCTACTCATATTTAAGAACAAGGCCCTTCAATCTAACTGGAATTTATAACTCTCGTTTACATCCCCAAATGTTAGAGGATCCATCATTATGTTTTTGGTTTTTGTTTTGTTCTCTTGGGCTGGTCAGCTTCAACAAAAAGAGGCTTTGTGTTTTCCATCTGGAAGTATCAGTCTGTCTTTTAGCATTTTAGAGACCAGAGACAGAAGATGGTTGAGGAGTAAACTTGGAAAAATTAACTCCCTCTTTGTAGTTTGGCACCTCATCTTTGCTCTTAGTTATATCCAGTATCCATAACACTAGAACTTTTCTAGCTCAGTTTCTTCAGAAAATAGACTTTCTATTTTTTGCTGTGATGAGGGAAGGATCATCACCTCGTTTGCTGCATAGAGGTGGTTTGAGAGTCAAACTGTTTTTCATGTCCTTCAATCAATCCTCCTATTTTATTCACCTCACCCTCTAATGCCAACTTTAGCAATACCTGTTGCCTGCAATTATTTAGCCTTTCCTGATTCCGTCGCGTGAATTGGATTGTTTCTTACAGGCTTCACCTATTAAAGGCTCTTGGATTTCCTTCTTCCCTGCTCTAAGATACTCTTCTAGTTTACACATTTTATGTTGCCATTTTTCATATACGTGTTGTCTGCTGTTATCCTCTCTAGTTTTATTTATTCTTGTGGGCTTATTTTTTCTTATTCATTTACTATCATTTTAATGGGATTTTGGGAATAAGTGATGATAAACACATATGTTCTATCTGGCATATTTATAAAACATCCTACCTTTACTTTTAATGCCTACTAGACTTAAAAAGGATACATTTATTCAAATATATATCTATCCTCTTCCAGAATCATAAAAGGTCCATAAAATGATATAACTCTATGTAGTCGCCTGCGCTTCTTCCATGTTATTATGACCTAGTATTTTGGATTGTTAAAAAAAAATCCATTAGTTATATCATTTGTTATAGTTTTTTTATATTTAATTCTCATTTTTAAATATCCTCATATTTATCAGTATTGATTCTAGAACCCATTTCTTCATTTTGGGTTTAATACTCTTATTGCTAAACTACTTTATCAAGGGTCTATGAGTTAAGTGTTTTGAATCTTTTTTTCCCACTAAAATATTTTATTTTTGCCCTTACTTTTAGATGAATATAGTTTATAACATAGTTTTGCATTCTGGATAATTTTTCTCAGATCCATATTTCAGATCTTGTTTGGGTTCCCTGAGAAGCAGACATCAAAATGAGATTAGCCTGCAAGAAATTTACTGAGGGAAATGATGTAGAAGGAAAAAGGGAGTGAGCTGGAGGAGGTAGGGAGCTGTCAGACTCTGATGCAAGTCTGATTCCTGTGAAGGGGTAAGCAATGTCTTGAATTGCCTCAGAAAGTTTCAGCATGGCCTATGAGGTGTCTTCGGACAAAGTCACTCATTGGAAGAGTCCTGAGTCTCGCAGAACTAGATCTGCCTTAGTGTCCCCAGTGCACTCAGCCATCGGCTGGGATCAGGCTATTGGAAGCATGGCCTCAGCATGAACGTGGTGAAGATTCAGAGCAAAGAACCTGGGGCCATCCCTCACTTATGCTCCCACAGCAGATCTGAGTGGCACAGTTTCATGGCTGACACAGATTTCCTATTCAACTGTGTGGAATATGCTGTTTAACTCTGACAGTTTCAGTGACTGTATGTTTCATTTCTTAAAATGTCACATTTTTCTTTCTCAAATCTGTTTCTTCTTTCATTTGTCTTGATTTTCCTCATGGAGTCCATTTCCTTTTTTATTCCTCTACTTAATATAAGCACAATTGCTTTCTCTTTCAGATTGCTTTATATCTCAAATTCTTGTGCTTGCTGATTTTCACCCACGGTGTATCATTTCCTTATATGTTTTGTAATGTTTGTTGTGAGCTCATCTTTAGTAGGAATTATTTTATCTTTGATAATCCTATGTGGCCTGGTTTGTGAAAGTGACACTCCAGAATATATTGATCTTTATGATATCTGGTACCCTAGAGCTATCACTAGCCTCTGAATAATTTTTATGTCAAGTTTTGACCTTCATGATTGTTTTACCAAATCAATTATATACATTTGGAAGGCGGGGGGGAGTTTTTTTTTTTTTCTTATGCATTTCTCTGGACATTCTTTACCATCCACAGTCCTGAAAATGTAGTTTTTCTAGCTTCCTTTCATGGAGTGAGTAGCCCTTCCTATCTTTATGCATAATTCCAGCTCATACCTTCGTGGGGACCAAAAGCATTGACTCTTCTTTCTCTATGACACTGTCTTCAGCTTCTAGGCCTGTAAGACCTAACTGAGGGTCTGATATCGCACCTGCTGACCACAGCATGTTAGCCTCTACTTCTATTGCTCCGGCTTTCAAGGAGCCCTTTTTTTCTGATACCAGGAGGTTTATACCCTCCCACCTCTTTCATTTTCTCTCGCAACACCACTCATGTATTTACATTATTTTTCTTATATATTTTTTCAGAATCTTCTGGTGTTCATAGTAAAACAGATTCCATGTTAACTGAGTCTACCATGTTTTGTGAACCAAATAAGCCCTACGTTGATTATTCCTTCTACCTGGAATGGTCTTCTGCATCTTTTTTTTAATAAGTCATCCTTCAAGACCTATTCTTGGGCAATGTTCTTCTGGGTCTTTTGTACCCTACTCCATCAGTTAGAAATAATCACTCTCTCTCAGAACAACAACACTACATTGTTCAATATCTGCTATAAGACATAGCAAGGTCTTCTTCCATCACAGCTATTGGATTACCTAGAATTTTGTGGAGAACATGTATCCACAGCCAAACACCAACACGGTGTCATCTACATACACACAGTGTAGGGCAAACTACTATAGCAAGTGTTACACACTTGTTAAGTGACTTAACTTTTTTTTACTTGACTTACTCATAAAATTAACTATCACACCTACTCTATTTACCTTACAGAACTGTAGGGCAATAAAATAAGAATTGTGCCTTATTAATTTTAGTGAATTATACAAATCTAAGCTGTTTTCATTCCATATTCCATTAATATTTGTTGAATTAATGGAAAACATGAAAGGTTATACTTTTATGATTTCATGGAACTGTAGTAAAGAATACTTTGCGAAGATGTGAGTCGTATGTTAATTAAAATGAATCTTTTATATAAAGAGAAATAAACTTAATGATGAAAACAGCAAGCCTAAATTGCATATGATAGTCTAAGAGAACTTAAAAACTGAGATTATTTCACACACATACAAAAGAAACATTTCCTTGGTATTTAATTTAAAGTATCACAAAATAAATTAGAAGGTTTGTGAGAACATAATCTAGCTGCCACATCTGTTGCGTTATCAGATCTCATTGGCCAAGCGAGTTTCTTCCTTCCCCTTTCATGATATTGGCCCTGGAATCTGTGAAAGTACTAAAAGAAATCAGTCAGTTCTGTGAAATTAATACTGCTTGAGTATGCATAGCTTAGTGATTAAGAACACAGGACCTGGAGCCAGACTGCCTGAACAAGTTATTTAACGTCTTTGTTTTATTTGTAAAATAGAGAGAATAAGTTCTTACTATTAATACTCTTTTTGTGAGTATTAAGTGAGTTAATACATGAAGAGCTTGGAACAACACCTGGCATATATGCCGGTAACTACAAAGATAAACATCTATTACTGGCTAGGCACTGGTTTAAGTATGGAGAACATAAAATTGAACAGAATTCTTATAACAAGAAAATAGGAAACTGATCTTGAGCTGAATATTTGTCAGAGAGCACAGATTAGTGGTTGGCTAGAAACAAAAAATGAAGAAACTTGGCAAAAATCTTGATGTCAACCATCAAATTAACTTTGAAGCATTTAAAGAAAAATACATTTAGCTCTTATACCTGTAGTAACAGAAAGGAAGGAGCAGCGGTGCTCCTATTAGAAGTGACAATAATGTTATGATAACTTGGTTTTTTAACGTCATCTAAACTCTATCTGCTATGGAATATAGAAAGAACTATAGCTTCATATCGAAATGGAAGATTTCTAATATTAGAAATAGTAGTATAAAAGATTGATGACAGGACTAAAGTATAGAAAAGTGAATAATTCTAACTTGTGTTTAATTGTCATTTTCAGAACCATTTTACATGAAGAATCTTTTTAGAAATGTAAAATGCAATATCGATGTAATTCTGATCTTCATTCAAAAGATACGTAAATTCCTATTTATTGTATTTCTTTTTACTTTGGTTTTTGTTGCAAATGGGCTGTAAAATAATAGTGACACATTGTATGAATTTCCTGGTATAGTTAGTTTCCTCTTTTAGCAACTAGAAAGCTTAAACGTGTCATAGGAGAACTCACTGAACAGACAGCTGGATGTTTTTTCCTGTTCATTTTGACTACATTAATTGATGGAATTATTTTTTAGTAACAATTGAGATAAACTCTAAATATAGAAAATAAACTCATTTTCAAATATATCTTAGACTGCAAGGTAAAAAAAAGCCAATGAGACATAAAAACCAATCAAATGTCTTTTTGAGACAATACAGAAATGAAATAACTTCAGAAATTATTCCAAATGAAGTTCATTTTAGAATTAAAGACATCAAAGTTCAACATGAGATTTCCAAATTCAAGGGAAATCTGTCAAATGGGGGCCTACAAACACAGTCCTTTCACCCATATAATAAACTGTTATGCTTCTCACATTTAAATATATCAGAGGCATGGAATTCTGAACTCCAGCAGACAATGAACAGAAACCCAAAGATCAGTGTGTTTCTAAAGGATTATAGTGCTGCTGTCGACGCTTCTCAGACTGTTTATTTATTGTGAGAAACTTAACTCCTTGGAGCTTTTCAGTAATTCACCCCTTTTGTCCATGTCAAGATGAAGTAGCCTCTTGTTTCTAAGAATGGATCACATCATCAAAGTCCCTGGAAGTGCACAAAGCAAGGAGGCATGTCACACTGTGCAAAGAGCCTTCAGCTTGACTGCCATGGCACTGTCACCATTGTGTCACATGCTGGCAGAGCCAGTGCCACAGAGGACACAGAGACATAGGGCTAGGCCATCGCTCTGGATGAGAGAATGCACTTAAAACACAAACACAGTCTGCAACCACTCATGGGACGTTTTGCTCTAATTATCGATAGCAGCAACCCATGAACATGATTCTCAATGCTGCCTGAAAGATGACTAGAACTAAAAGAGAATGGGGAAAAATAATCAGAGAGAGTAGATAAAAGAACGATTCTTCCCCACAGCGAGAATGGCGTATGCTATTTAAAAACAATTCCTCTTGGGTTTTTGCTTCCTTTGTTCATGAGAATCTGGCAGTTATAGGCACAACAGAATTCTGTTTCAAATTGGCAAATGAAGCCTGTTTTCTAAAAAAATTGGGATGCTAGCAGTGTAAGAAGAAAGAAAAGAGGGGGAGATACCATCACACAGTACTTTCTCCTACTTTTATAAGAAAATAGCTACTGCAGTTAGGCACTTCCTCTAGGCTCATTCTGCACAAATCCATTTTATCACTTTTCACGCTGCATTGTTATTTTGATGCGTTTGTCTCTTCCGTTGGCCTATAAGCTCCTCATGGGCACAAATGATGTCTCTCTCAGTCATTGTTTTCTATTTTTTTAAATTTGCAAGCCGAATATTTGGAGATGGTTAATGAAAATCAGTACAGTAGTATATATAATGAAAAACAGCTTCTCTTCCTGCTCCAGAACCACTATCTTTTCACCAAAAGCAATCACCATTATTTCCGTGTGCATGTCCTTCAAGAAGTTTTCTGTGCACATGCAAATATTTGTAACAAGATGGTGTAGGCATTCAGAAGGAGTCACTCAAAGATGTGCCTCTGTGGTGTGTGGATTATTTTAAGCTAAAAGCAACCGAGACTCTGCGCGCTCAAGAGAAAGTTCTGCCCCCTCCTCAACTATCTAGAAGAATTTAAATTAGGGGTCTGGCCCACGATAAGAGTTATCACCAGAAATGACTTTTTACCTGGCTATATGGCAGGACAAACTAATAATTACTGAACATGTAGTGACCTTCTGAATCCCCAAGGTGCCTCATCACATCTCTAGCTCAGGATGTCATATGTGCTTATGTTTCCTTCCTATCTCTGAACTTCTCCTGTATGCGGGGTTCCTGTATATAGGTAATTAATTTGGTTATTTTCTTTTGCTAATCCACCTCATGTCTACTAAATTAGTAGACCAGCCAAAAGAAACTTGAGGGTAGAGGGAAGTTTCTTCCTCTCCTACTATGACCTGTTACAAAACCTATTCTGAACATCCTTTATTTTCCTTAAACAGAATTTTTTTCACAAAGTTTTTCACATGAGCCTATGACTAACCTCTTTCTTTTGAATAAAAGCATGACATTCCTTTTTATGCATATGGCATTTAACCAGTCTCTTACGAATGGACATTTGGATGGTTTCTAGTTTTTGTTATAAACAAAGACTCCGTAAACATCCTACTTATTTCTTTGAGCATATATCTGAGTATAATGGTAGGTTAAATTTCTAAAATAGAATTCTTAGGCTAAAAGGGATATGATTTAAAATTTGGAAGATATTTCTGAACTACCCTTTAAGGTGGCTTTCTAATTTACTTCCACCAACAGAGTACGATACTCTCTTTTCCCATATCATTGACAATGCTATATACGCTAAATGTGATTTTTTTCAATTTGATAAATGAAATGTGGTATCTTGTCTAAATTTGTGTTTTTAAAAATTATGGATAAATTTGAGCATTTAAAAATGTCTTAGCTTAGGCTGCTATAACAGGAGTACCACAGACTGGGTGGCTTAAACAATATAAACTTATTTCTTACAGTTCTGAGAGTCCAGGAAGACCAAGTTGAGGTGC
>NW_006436298.1:48108463-48117293 GCF_000325575.1 Pteropus alecto | reverse complement strand
CACATGCCACCTTCTCTGTGTATCCTTCTGTGGAAGAGAGAGATCATCTGTTTCATGTCTCTTCTTATAAGGACACTAATCCCACTCATAAATGCTTTGCTCCCATGACTTAATTACCTCCCGAAGGCCCCACTTCAAATACCATCATTTTGGGGATTATGGCTTCAACATATGAATTTGGGAGAACACAGACATTCAGTCCATAGCATATTTACATATGCCATTTATACTTTTTAAGGTATTTTGTAGCATAATTGTGGATAATTTCGTAGAATATTACAGGGGCAGAATTTAAGGTGTATTCTGTGCTTTTAGAGTACAGAATTAATGTATCTTTTCATTCATTAAGTTCTTTAGGTCACTTCTTTTCTTATCTATTTGTCTATTTGGTCTGTCATGGACTGACTAGAAGAGTTAAATTCTCCTACTACTATTGCGTTTCTCCTCTTTTCTTCTTGTATCTGATCATTTTGATTTATGAATTCTGGTGGTATTTTCTTTTGTTAGATTTTTGAAACACTTATTGATAAAAATTGTCTTTCTTGTATAATTTAATGCTTCTTACCTTGAGTTAAGCATTGTCTGATACTGACATCAAAATTCCTGATTTTTGTAATATTTTCTTGGTACATTTTGCTTATCTCTTCACTTATAACATTTTGGAGTCACTTTTTGTCAATGTGTATTTTGTGTAGCCACAAAATAGTTGGGTTTTATTTTTTATTTTGTCCTAAAATTTTTTATTTAATAAATATTTAATACTATTTACATTTGTATGTGACATATATCCTCAATTTTGTTTCTGCCATTTTATGTTTTCTATTTTGAAAACTTCTTTAGCTTTTAATCTTTTGCTCTATTGAATATATTTTGTTTACTATTATCTATGTTTTCCTTCTAAAAATTTGAAATTGTTTTTTTCTTCCAGTGAATTGTAACCTTTATAACTTGATATAATTTAAGTAAATCATTATTCCTTGATTTAGATAGCATCTACTAACTTTCCACCATAAAAATGAATAACAAATAAATTATCTCTCATCTCCCACAGAGATGGGGCATTCCCCCAATGGTACCATCTGATTTTTGCTTATTAATTATTGTTTTTAGGTCTTCTCAGTTATATTTTTAACTAACAAATTTAATATCCTTTTCTTGCGCTATCACCTGAAGATAATATCATTTTAATACTTCCTTTCTATGAAAAATGTGTCAATTAGTATTTTTAAGTTTGTTATATCTCACCTTTGCCTTCTCATTCTACCATTCTCGTTTTGTTGTCATATTGCAACTTCTATGTTGTTGTGGTTTATAACATTTATATTTTATCCAAAAATTTTAATTCCAACTTTCTTTAGCCTTTATTTTGTTCTAAAGTAGCTTTAATAATAGTCGACTGCTTTTTCTCTGTTCATATTGAGTGACCATATTTTATTAAGTGCATTTTTAAAAAGAGTTTTTAGATATTGGAAAATATCTTGTTAGTATCTTTCTAAATTATTACATATTTGAACATACCTTTCATTATCTCACTCGGTCATATGATTATGCCTCTTCCTTGGCAGAAGGTGAAGACTGCTTGGCTAGTAAAGTCCCACGTGTTCAGATTACATGAACTAAACTAGCAGTCCCCAACATTTTTGGCTCCGGGGACTAGTGCTCCTATTAAAATCTAATGCCTGATGATCTGAGGTGGAGCTGAGATGGTGATGCTAGCACTAGGGAGTGGCTGCAAATACAGATGAAGTTTCACTAGCTCACCCGCCACTCACTTCCTGTTGTGTGGCCCAGGATAGGGGTGGTTGGGGACACATGACCTAGATTAGTAGCTTCAGAGCTGGATGGTCATCTACTTCTTGCACAGACAGCATCTCTAAATGTGGCCACCTCATCTGCTCTTCAGTGCTGTTAATGGGATCCAGGAGATTTGGGCCGCTCCCACAAACATTCAAATTAATTGTACTTTTCCCATTAAGAAGTTGTTAGATTTCTTAGAAAGTTCAAATGATCTTTTGGAGAGCTCATTGCCTGAGATGATCTGGAAAAAAATATATCCTCTCTTGGCCTCCTCCTTTAACCATGCCAATTTCCATGGCTCATAGTGCATTCTTCCATAGATAGAGGATCTGGCTATGGCTATTGTCTAAGTTCACCAAAGATAATAGAGCACAAGGGAGCAGAAATAGCTTACCATGCCATATTTTAACTGAAGCCTATTTATTTTTCTATTATTGATGCCTAACACAATGCTTGGCACGACATTAATTCTTAATCAACATTTGTTAAATTAGGGCAAACAATGTTAAATTAGGGTAACATTCTGGAACATATCCATACTTTAATGTATACTTTGCAAACAAGTGATTCCTACTGTCAAAGAAAAAAAACCACAGGCCTAAAATGGCATCACTCATGCTAAAAGTGCAATCTACCCAACCTAGATTTAATACCTGATCTAATTGCAGTTTCACCCTCTCCCTAAAACGTAATCTTAACTAGTCAGGAATCTTCTGGTGGAGCACCAGTAAGGTAATCTGTCACACAGGCCCTCTCCATGTCCCATAGAAAGAAGAGGCAATCTGCATGACACGAACCCTTCACCTTCTTATTCTCCAAAGAAAAGATGTCCTGGCCCCCACAACGAGAAATAATCCTTTCTTTTCTTTCACTAATTGCTCCCTTGCTCCATCCCGCTTCCTATAAAAATCTTCCATTTTGTACAGCTTCTTGGAGTACTCTTTCAGTTGTGAGATGAGATGCTGCCCCATTCATGAATCACTAAATAAAGCCAATAAGGTTTTCGAATTTACTTGGTTGAAGTATTTTTAACACTACACTTGCTGTTATTATATTCAATGTCAATTACCTTGTCCCTACAATTCATAATGTTGTTTCTGAAATCACAAATTTTCTTGTATCTTTAAGTTTACAGCTAAAATTCATGACAAATGAAATAACGTAAATTTGGTAAAGGAGAGACCTTCTTCTTGGTTACAAAAGATAGGAAAGACTATATGTAAGAAAATAATTTTTTAAAAATAAATCATCTTTCACACTTGTCTTTAATCATTAACTGATAGTGTGATTTATGGTATCACATTAATAATTGTTAAAAAGATTCACTTAGAAAATTGCAATAACCCAGGGAAGTACTCGCTTAAAATAATTTTTTGTTTGGTTTCTTGCTTGTTTTGCAATTTAAACTCCAAATTTTCAAACTTCACCCCGCCCTCTTCCGCCCCCTCACTCACTCCTCCCCTACAACACAGACATCCTCTAGCGTTTCTTTCCTTAATGAATCCCTTTCTTTAACCACATGTGGTCTTGACCAAAGTGGGCAGGCAAGAGCCTTTTGAACCTGAAGGACCCTTGGAAAATCTGGCCTTCTCGGCCTTTCTCAGTAGTTTTTTGTTTTTGTTTTTTTTTACCATAAATTTAATTAACAATCAAAGAGACAAATCAAAGTAAGGAAAGTAGCCTTGTTCTAAGCTCCCTTCTCAAATGTTTATCATTTGCTAAAGGTTCATATCTCATTGCTAACCATTTTTCTTCTTATTATTCCATGTGCTGCTAATGAGCCCCTCCCCATTTATTTCTTAGGCTCCTAGGCGACAGCAAGAGGCTGTCAGTGCTTTTACTTTAAGTGCTTCTAATAAGGGAAATTGCTCATTCTGAGAAAAAGGAGAGAGAAAAAGGAAGAGATTGAATGAAAAGATAGAAACTAGCATCTTTCATTAAATGTATTGCCTGAAAGTTGACATCAGACATTATCTAAACTCTGCTCAATTTTGTATCAATCTCTGAAATTTTCCAGTAAGAAAACTAGTCATTTGCTCATCATGGAATGGAAATTTCCGAGCCACTTGCTTCCCCTATCCCGCCTTTTTTTAAAGGTTAAAACATATATAGATATATTGATACTAAACCTTCCAGAGAAATATAGGGAACAGGTATTAGATGCTTCAGACATTTTTTGTCCTTTGACCCAGAACTTCCACTTTTAAAATTTTTTTCTTAAGTTAATAATTAAGTCTAAAGGGATGTGTGTTACACTGCTGTCCTATAACATATACTGAAATTCAAAAACAACATAAATATCCAAAGGTAATTAAGCAAATTATATGGTGACTAAATAGAACAGACTAACAAAAACAATTATAAATACATTCTAGAAGAATATTTAATGATAAAGAAAAATGCTCAGTGAGAAAAGAAGATTGCAAAACAGAACATACAGTATGATTCTTTAGTTGTGTGTTTAAAAACAAAATGTTATTAGTGGCTCTCTGGAAAGTGACTTTATTTCATTATTATTAGTATTGGACTAAAACAATTCCCAATGACAGGGATGTAAAGGACAGCATAAAGAATACAGTCAGTAATTGTAATAACTATGTATGGTGCCAAGTGGGTACTAGGCTTATCAGGGGGATCACTTTGTAAGTTATGTAAATGTCTAACCATATGCTGTACAACTGAAACTAAAAACAAAATCAAAAACAAAAACCCACAATTCACGATGAGTAAGTACTGAATTAGTAAATAAAACTAAAGTAACTATAAATAGTCATAAAAATAACAAATAAGATGAAAAAGTTTGGGTTTAAAATATATCGTAAGATCAGGTAAATTATTTTCTCTGATTTTTTTTTTTACCAGCTTATCACTCCGAACAATCATTTACTATTTTTAGGATTGATTTGAGCGTATATGCTCTAAGTTATATGAGACATTCTCAGTCATAAATGTCACGGGAACACAGAATCAGTTTGGCATAAGCTCTTGGGAGCTGTAACCTCTCTTTAAATTACTTGAGGTTCTCTTTTTATTCTTGACCCTGTATTGCCTTCTTGATAGTTGAATTAAATTCTTTGTCAGGTCCATGAAATGAGTATTTGAGACCCTTTTAGAGAATCTCTATTTAGGACTATTGGGTTATTTCCTTCATGATGAGAATAGATTAGTAGGCTTTATGCCATTGGGAATAATATTAACTTATATTCCCAATGGCATAAAACAAGACAACAACCTTTGTTTTAAAAAGTATTAGAACCTTTCAAATTAATTGCTCTTTATTAAAAATTTGCAACCATCCCAAGGCCAGAAACTCTTTAGATCCAAGCATTTCTGTATAACCCGTTGCACTTCAGACATACCATGCTCGTAGGTAAGCCAGAAATGAACTAAATGAAGGCTCAAGTCAGATGCTGTTTACCTCTCTGAGTCTTCTCTGACCTGGTGTCCATACATCTGAAAGTTTGCTGGTTAGAGAACATTCATTGTATGTTCACAGGATACATTTGCAAATTGGGTTATTAGTACCTCAGAGTTTCTCCTCTGATTGGATACAGATCTAAGGCAGGAGCTCAGGTTCTTCATTCTAAATGTGGAGGGATTTCTACTCCTTCTTGAGTTTGTACCAAGCAGAATTCCACTTCCTTTATAACCCCTTTGATTTCTGACTGAAGTTTGAGCTAGGAGAATTCAAAGCCCTACAATAGAAACTGCCAAGTTATCAGGAGCTTAGACTTTCTGTATTCCATATTGGCTGCTTCACAGAAACTTTATGATGTTAAGAAAAAAACAAATAGCAAAGGCACGAGGCATTATAACTGTGTGGACATGATAATACCTTACATGCTAATGTAAGCTTTAAGTTAAAGATTAGTTGTAAAAAAGCCTAGTCCCATCTCATGAATGTGTTGAAAGATTGTGAAAAAATCTTTAGCTTTCAAAAGTGATAAATGACCATACCCCCTCTTTAATTTAAGCCATGGAAATACTTTTAAAAAAACATATCACATATGACGTTGAATCTAGGCAAAACATTCTCTGATAGCAGAAGCAGAGATGATGGCAAGTACTGAAAAGTAATGAGGCCGTTGAACAAGGTATCTGAAAATAACTGCAAAGAAATAAAAGGTTAACAGTGGTATCTAACCCCTTTTTCTCTTGGGTTTGTCTTACCAATTTATGGAACTATTTGGATGCTTTGATCAGAGATAAATGAAATCACTTATTGCTTAAAATAGAAAGTGATTTATTGCCTAGCAGTGTCTTGACAGGAAAGGATTCAGCCATTACTCCATACATGTTTGGATGAGGAAAACAGAAGGAAAAATAAAGTGTAGCATGGGGCAGTTTGAATGAATTTTAGATTCTTTCAAGTGAATAAGTAGCAGTCTGGCTCAAGCAGTGAAAGCATGCCTGCTTACCTTTATTTTAATGACTATTATAATAAATATTGTGAATCTTATTCTTAGGATGCAGAGTTGCCTTTTAATATTTTATAACTTTTAATGGATTCTAAGACTAGCAGGTACCGAGAAAAAGGCATTAACACTTTCTTTTCTTTTTCCATCATACACCAGAAAGAATGGTTACTATATAAAAGGAAGAGAATTTAATTTAGACTAGAACCTCTCAAAGGGTAAGAATAATTTTTTAATGTACAATATGTCATACTACACCATATATACATATAAGCTGTTACATGAAATGATAAAAATGAAACTTCCAAAATGCACATTTCTTCTATTATTAAAAAAAAAAAACAACTGAAATATAAATCGCTGAAAATTTCCAGTAATACAAAGTAGGCCCTTCTAAGTATAGTACTAAACCAAGGAATGAGGGTCTTTTGCATATCCAAGAAGAAAGAAAGAATTCGGTATTCTGCACCACAATTTCACACTCATAATTTTGGGAATTTACTATTTCCTTGACCTAAAAATGATATCTCAGACTTCCAGTTTCCAGTACCGCATATAAGGAGCTTAGATGTCACCATGTCACTTTACAATCAGTAAATAGCTGAACAAACTGAAAAACCCACAACTCTTCTTGGATCCATCAGAGAAGTGAGGTCACAAGGCAAACCACTACTCCCCAAAGTGAAGAGACAGACAGGTGGGTAGAGAGAAGTACAATATGGGAGCAGAAACCTCTGCAGGAACCAGGGCCAGGTAGGAAAATCTGAACTGCCATGAATGCATTTCTAGAGGCTCAACGTGGACAAGTCTGAGAGAAAAGAAACTCCAAGGGGATCCGGTCAGAAGGGGCCCCCATGCTTCTGTAAGTTTTACCTGCAGGAACGCAGAGCAGGTTCCTTCAGAGAATAGCAGAGAAAACCCCCTCCTGATCCGGCAGCACAAGGGGGAAAAGGAGATATTTTGAAACACACCAGAGCACTCTGTTCTTAACAAGGCCTAACTTCAGGTGAAACTAGTTAACCAGGGCCTAACTGACCCAGGGAAAGGGAAATAACTATCTCCAGCCCCCTTTAGCCATCCTATCCCACCAACATAGAGGGCAGAGGAAACTAAGAAACACTTGTGAAGTTCACAGTCCAGGGACACAGGCTCAAGAAAAACGGAGACCAATAGTAGGACTGCAGACCATTTCCACTACCCCCATGACTTGCCTTTACAGTACTCAAGACCTGTTTACCCTGTTCCTCTTATCTGATACATCATGTCCACCTTTCAACAAAGCATAATAGTAAAAGGCAAAAACAAAGTTTGAAGAGACTGAGCGAGCATTAGACCAAAGTTAAACATGGCACAAGGGTTGGAATTATCAGACCAGGAATTTTACAAAATTCCTTGTAAAAGTAGGATAGTGAAAGCAGAGAGATGGAGATTCTAAGAAAGAATAAAAAAAGAAAACACTGTAATAGAAATGAAGAATGCAATTGATGGGCTCGGATTGGCCACAGCTGAGGAAAGAAATTCTGGGCCTCAGGGTAGAACAATAGAAACTTTAATAACTGAATAGCAAAGATAAAAAAGACAGAAAAAAAATAGAGCAGAATTTCTAAGACCTGTGGAATGATTATAAAAGGTATGACATACACATAATGGGACTAGCGGGCAAAAAGAAAAAGAGAAAAGAACAAAAACAATATTTAACCAATAATGATTGAAAATTTTCTCCAAATTAATGTGAGACACTCAACCACAAATGAAATGGAGAAAGTGGGTGAAAGAAGAGACAAATAGATCAATGGAACAGAAAAGAGAGCTCAGAAATGACTCCCATAGATACAGTTTATGAGGAAGGACCATGTCAATATCTTTTCTTCTCAGATGAATAAACTAAAGTCAAGTGAAATGAATTACCCTGATCGAGGTCACACAAGGTGTCAAAACTGGAAATCTGTCACCAGTCCTAACAACTCCATATTCCCTCTTGTTTCTGTCATTTTTAAATGATATTAATTTAGAGCATATTCCTCTCAATCCTAGAAAGAATTCGAAGTATTAACAATAAAAGCCACTCCTACAGCACTGCAAAAATAGATAATGAAGATAATAAGGTACATAAGCGAGGTGAAATAAATATAGAGATTTAAATAATGACTGTGACTATCCGTAAAAATGAGATCAGAATTCTTTAAATATAATAACAAGATCTTCTTTGCATGATAAAACAAAATTGCTTGAAAGAGATGGTGTGGTCTGTAGTGGGATGAGAGAAAAGTGCGAGAGGAGTTCAAGGCAGAGTGAAATGACTCTCCATAGACTAGCAAAGAGCTATTAAATCAACGTTTTAAGTTCTACTTAGGAATGCTATAGGCCTTCTATTCTAATCAACAAAGTAATGGCTATATACAGACAACACTCAAAACTTCCGCATACTTAAAGTAACAAGAGGCTGAAAACAGTTGTGAGTAAAAATATCAAGAAGAAACCCACCACGACCAGAAGATTTGGGTTCTGGCTGATCAGCCACCCGTAAGAGCTGAGGGTGCCAGCCAGCTCTATCATTGGATGAAGGGCCACTGCATCTCAGAGCAGTTGCTGGTTTTCTCAGATTTCTCCAAGGTGTT
>NW_006436298.1:48103246-48108453 GCF_000325575.1 Pteropus alecto | reverse complement strand
GCTGAACCAATTTCTAACAACATAAGTGCTCTGATGATAAAGTGCTGAGTCTAGTTTTTAAAAAAGTAAGTAATTCAGGATGTAAACAGCCGAGTAAATGTTTTCCTTGCCGTCATTACCTTGGGTGGTGACACGATTAGTCTAAGGGATATTGTCTTGGCTTAAATCAGTCTGCCTTTAGAACCAGTAACACTCAAAAAAGAAATTTGTCTTGTATTATATAATACATAGAGTTAAATGACAATGTTTTCATAGGTTATGCTTTAGTCTTTAAGGTTTTTTTAATGGGATCGTGGCTTTTCACTCTTCATGTATGTTAATACTGACTTTTGCTTTTAATGTGTCTAAAGCTTTTATGTAGTACATAATGTCCTTATATTTGTGCATTCAATCAAAATCATTTAATGGAAACCTATTTCATATATACCAGGTGCCGAACTCATAGAAGGATCAGCTACTCTAAGGGAAATGGCACTCTTAATAACCAGAGGCATTTTCTTGTAATTAACATGCCCACGTGGTTCCTTGTTCCAGATTTAAGGGTATTCATAGATAAGGCAATTGCCTTATCTATTTCTCTAGAAGGAAAAGTAGCAATATTTTGAGTCTCTGTATATTTTTTTCCTAGCTTTTTTTCCTTCTTTTTCTTCGCTTTTTAAATAATACATTTTTTTCTGGAGATCAACATTTCAGCTTAGGCTGTCAAGGTTTTCTTTTAACATATCAAGCAAGTAAGAAAACTCCCGCCTTTCATTCTGGTGTAAAATTATCTTTGTCAAGTGACTCAACGCTACTTTACTTTCTGCCACAAATAAAATCTACCTGCAATATAAATAAAATATTCAGGACATTTTTTCCTTAATAAATTTGCAGCCACAATTCAAGCATAAAAGACAGCATTTGCTTTTATCGATGCCCAGTTATTTAGTGAGGAGAAATATTAAAGTGCATCTTTTCAAAACTAGTACACATAAAGAAAACAAACACTCAATCCAGTTCTTATAACATAGTTGTCCGTGTTTTATAATGGTCTCTTAGTTGAGCATCCATCCTGGAAAAAGTCTCAAGTGGCTTCTATTTCAAAGTTAAGGAACTCTATGTGTAGTTCTAAACAATGGCACGATTAAATATCTTTGTGCATAAGTGTGGATTTCTGAATGGCAATTCATAAATAAGTCCTCATGTTAAGAGTTTATATATTACATGGAACCGAGGACCCTTCAGTGAAGTCATCCTCCAATTCAGTGCTTCACAGGAAAGCTACTAATGAGGAGGACTCCTTTACAACCAAATAATCAGTCTGAGGATCTTTAGAGAAAGAAGGAATCCAGTTCTATCATCTTTTTCTGGTAAAGTGAGTACATCAGAAATGTATAGATTTGAAAATACCCAGCTCATGGTATTTTCAGTGAGTAAATGCTTCTGTGAACATATAGCTTTCTGGGCCTTCACTTTTCTGGATATAAAATTAAAAGGTAGGAGAACATGTGCTCTGAGCATGTGCTCCTGTGTGAGTCAATGACAGTGTTTTGAGATCATGGTCCTCGGAAATCAGGACCAAAATTTGACACCATTGGACAATCAGAAATCAGGGTCTTGGTAACCTAGTGATGGGCTGAAGCCGCTCATACAAGCTTGTTGAGAGCCAATTGTTAAATTTTCAGGAATTTAGTGAGCCACTTGTTAAGCATAGCCATTATTAAAATTAAGGTATATAAATTTAAAATTCAGTAAGTTATATTTTAAAAAAGAATACTCAAAATTCAGCAATTAATTGTTATGCCTTTGAGGTTATTTACACCAATTGTCTATATTGTGGAAACACTACATGATGGTGTGCAACCCAGCATCTTCCTAACTCCACATTCAGTGACGTCATGTCGGTAGCTTTGCATTGGCCACGGCGGGAATACATATACTAGGGAAACAGGAAAATGCTACAGATTGGTGCTTTTTAATTTTTTCAGAGAGCTGGTTGTTAAACATTGACCCACACACCTCTGGGGTCACTAGGCTGAGACGAAGGAGAGAAAGGAGGTGTGGATTCAAGTAAGCGAATCAGGGTGCCACTCTAAGGCAGATCGCATGGATGTTTCCTCAGAGCAGAGTCCACAAGGCATAGTTTTTTACTTAGGTATGTCTGGTTCATATAGTCTCTTTAGCCTGATGCCAGTCTGGTCTTGTGACCAAGAGAGAGAAGGAAGAGTCTTTGACAGCAAGTGCAGTTCTAAGGAAGTTTAGGTCAGGCCAAACGGAGTTTTTGAGCCAAAGGACTCCCTCATTTTACAGGAAAGGTCTTTCCTTTTCTCACTCAGTGCCTGAGAGCGGCCTGTTGAAAGCATGACCTTGGCGCAGATGTTGCAGGGGTAGCCACAGGGACAGAGGCTGAGATCGGGGAAGTACAGAGAAGGAGATGGTGGGGCAGGAGGGAGAATGAAGACCAGCAACCAGCACAACTTGGCTATGATATAGGGCTCATGGAGACACAGTGGGAGAGGTTGAGTTTAATATTTCCAATTAAAAGTCACTCGCTAGCAATATCTGTTACAATGGAAATACTCTGGAGGTGGGGCTCCCAGCATTGTGGTTAAAGTATCAAAGACCTGACATGAGAAGGAAATATTCTGCTAGACAGACAGGCTCTTGTTATCTTTTAGGTCAGCGGTCCCCAAACTTTTTGGCACCAGGGACCGGTGTTCCTATGAGAATCTAATGCCTGATTATCTGAGATAGAGCTGAAGCAGTGATGCTAGTGCTGGGGAGTGGCTGCAAATACAGATGAAGCTTTGCTCACTACCTGCCATTCACCTCCTGCTGTGTGGCCCGGTTCCTAACAGGCCATGGACCAGTACTGGTCAATGGCCCAGGGATTGAGGACCCTTGCTTTAAGTTACCAGCTTCCTGAATTTACAGCTTTCATCACGAATTATTGCAATTGTAGGATGGGACAAAAGGAAAAACATTTCCAAGTCACCTAAGAAGAATGCAGAGGAAGAACAAAAGCCAAACTGGCATTGCCAAATTAAGCAGAAGCTATTATGTAGTCAATCAATCAATCAATCAGTCAATTAATCAATATTTATTGAACCTGTCATATGCCAGATACTACTGAGTGTTCTGGTGATACAGCAGTAAGTCATACAGAAAAAAATCTGGCAATCATGGAGCTTACATTCTCGTTGGAAAGACAAACAGTAAATGAGTAAACAAGAGGGTAAATAATAGAACTTCGGAATCTAAGCCTCAAGAAGACAATCAAGCAGGGTAATATAGGATGATGATTCTATCCCACACAGGTGGTCAGAAAAGGTCTTTCTCAAGAAGTGATGATTGAAGAGCAGCCAAGATTAGAGTTTTTCCCTTTCCTATTGAAGACTATAATTCAACCTCCACTATTTTAGCTTCCTTTGCCTAAGAGAAATTGCATACAAACTAATACAACCTCCACTTTATATTGATCTCATTTCCATTTACCACTGGCTCAAGAGCCAGTAGATGTTTTAGATAAACACATTGAAGCAGAATAGCCTGCACTAGCTTTTTAGTTCCAAAAGTATTTACTTAAATAAAAACCTCCCAATATTTTTGGGGATAACAAAATTTTAAAAATGATAACTAGAATCTCAGGAATACGTAAAAAAGACCATACAAGTTTTCACAATTTTTAATTTTTTTCTTTAAAAACAAGTTGTTCCTTTTGTATTTTCTCCTCAAAGTGAAAAAAGACCATACAAGTTTTCACAATTTTCAATTTTTTTCTTTAAAAACAAGTTGTTCCATTTGTATTTTCTCCTCAAAGTATAATGAGTGTGAAAAATAAAAAAGTTCTTGCATGTTTAGGTGTGTACAATTCAAGCATTCTTATCTTGAATTATTAAATATCATCTAATTTTGGATAATTTGTCAATATACAAAACATTAGGGCACAGAAAGAACTAAAACCTTATTTGTTATACACAAGATTTAAATATTTAATCTGAAGTGAAATAATCATTTTGGCTTTCCTCTATGTTTTCATGTTGATATACTGATTAAATTATTATATAATATAAAAATATATTACTGTCAAGCCAGGTTTACCAGCATTCTATATGAAATAGGTAATAAGAAAGATGTTCTCTTTCCCCTTAACTATAAAATCAATCTTACTACAAGACTCCAAGCATTGGAACATGATGATAAATACTAATTCTGCTTTCTTTATAACCCTTTGTGGTGGGGCATGCTTGGTAGAACTCAAGCGTGGAAGCCAGCATTAAGCTTCCAAACCTGCATGTATATATATATATTAACCACCGTGTCAACAAACCTTGGCTTTCATCAACAGTCACTAAATTCTTTACCTTGATTTCAGTACATCTACAGTTCTACTCTATACACCTGGGAAGCAATGCCTCAAGTCCCTAGTTATGGTTAAACTTTCAGAGAGAACAGTATTCCTGTCCGTTCTCCTAATTTCCCTAATGTCTAAGATGTAGCTAAAGTGAAACTAGCCTATACAACTAGATAGAAGCCAAAAAAATAGAAAAGCTCAAGTGTTAGTTTAGCAATATATTCTCTGTTTTGTGGAGTTTTTAGTAAAGATTACAAGACATTAATGGACTTCCAAGTTCTGCTTTTAGGTATTTAAATATCTCTTGTTTCATAAACCTCTCAAACATATGCCAATCAACATATATGCCACGATAGAATGGCCGCTTTGTGGCATATGTGGATTTTTCTATTGCTTTATCACCAGTAAAGAAGACCAGACCATCGACACAGGAGGAAATACAACCTGCTGTCAGCCAACAGCTTATAGTGGGAGTCAAATTATAGTCTTCAACAAGAAAAAGGAAAGCTCTAATTTTAGCTACTGTTCAAGGCTTCCCATTTTGTTCTTGGACACACTTTTGCTGATTCCTTGATAGCAATTCAATAACGAACGATAAACTAGTGCTTTGGTGTCTGTAGCTTACCCTGTGCCAGTCTATCATATAGGTTCCTTCTTCCTGATGTCACTGATTCTTCTTGGTTACACCAATTGGGTCAGAGATTTCAAGTAGAATGAAAGGTGGGGGAGCTATTTAACAATTTCTGTCAAATAGCCTTGTTGTCTTGGGAAAAGGGGCAGCTGATGTTGTAGCAGGAGAACAGTGGGCAGCTACATGACCCAATTTTTCAGGCGGTGTCGCCCTTGTCCACCTTATCCTCTTCCCCATTCCTGC
>NW_006436298.1:48100609-48103205 GCF_000325575.1 Pteropus alecto | reverse complement strand
CCTATACTTTTTCTATTCAATCGAATTATCTTTGTTTTGTAAGCAATCTGTTAATTCTGCTTGTACCATTTTAGATTTCTTTTTCTATTCTTAGACTTCATAAATTTCACCAGGATGTGTTTCTCCATACTTTTTTCATTACTTCTGTTCATTAACCCAGTACATCTTTTCACATATGAAAGACCTGACACGAAAGGGTCACATTATGGAAGGGCATCATTTATAGAAGTTTTCTTTCATTATTTAGTTGATCACTGCATCTCCATGGTTTTTTTTTTTCTCCTTCCGGATCAGCAATTGTTTTAATATTGGGTCTCATGGACTAGTCTTTCCTGTTTTCCTCACCGTGATTACCATTTTTGGAATTTTACTCTTGATTGCATTTCGTCTTCCAAAACATGAATTTAGTCTCAGTAGCTTTTGTTTTCACATTCCTCCACTGAATCTTTAAATCGGGAAGTCATTATTTTCAGTTCCAGGAAAACTTCTCTGGTCTTATAATTATATCCTTTAAGAGTTTTAATCATATTTTATCTAGAATTTTAATCATATTTTTTCTTCCATGGTCTACATTAGCTCCACCTCCATATTAGAGGTTTATTGTAGTGTTCCAATTCAGCTTCCTTCCCCTTTACCTGGGTTGTTTTGTTCCCATCCTGTGGTTTGTGATCTTTTTCTGCCTGCTCATGTTGATAGTGCGCAGGTTTTCAACACTTCTATGGATCTCTCTGGTTCTCTGGTGTTTTGAAAGTCAGAGTAGAAATTTTTCCTTCTGTGGGCAGCCAGTGATCTCCTTTGCCCATTTTTTGATGGAAGTGGCAGAAGGCTTCTCAGTTCACAAGTCCAATTGGGAAAGTCCGATCTTAGCTGAGATGCCATCATGCTAAGGACCGTTAGCCTCTCTCGTCGCTGCATAATATGAACATTCTTCCCTTACTTTCTCCTTGTGTATACACCCTCTCCATGATCCACTCCCATTAACTCCCAGCAACTCCCATTTACATTTTGCTCCCTACCTGCACCTTCTTTCAAGGACTTGGTATCTCGCTGTGTGGACACCTCTTTCGGTTGCCAAGATCAGTCCTTTACTTTTTCTGGATAGCTGTATTTGCCAGGATGGCAAAACACAAAGCCAGCTCACCATCTTCCCAGAAACCCACATCCAAATATTTAGAAAGCATTCACAATTATTGGGAAATAACATATTACTGTAAGATGAAATCATATTATTATTGTTTTCCTTAATTACTACTTTAGAAATGAAAAAACGTAAAAATTTTTTTTGTAATACAAAAATAGATCAGGATATGGTCACACGAACATGTAGGTTTTATAATATTCATTAATTATTCACTTGTGATTTACCAGCCTTATAAATCATATGATTATTGCAAACTGCATCATATTATTAACTAATTTTTCATAATAGTTATATAGCTAACCTTTACCAGCTATCTACTACATGTCAGGCACTGAAGTTTTTTATATGTATAAAGTTGTGAAATTTTCTCACAAACTCCCTTGAAATTGGTCCTATTATTCCCAACGTAGTACAATATAGAAACCAAGGTCCTGAGAATTCGATAACTTACCGAAGTCACACAGCTAGTAAGATGCTTTATTTTCCTAATAAATAATAATAATGAGCTCCTTGAAAATAGCTCATGCCCTATATTTCTCTGCATTCCCCAAATGTACCTGGCACTCAGGCTCTCAGTAAATAGTTATTAAGAGAAGAAGCGATGTTTTAACCATATTTGATACCTAGAACACAGTACTATAATGCTTTATTATAAAAAAAAAAAGGCATTAACAGACTACTGAGATTTAAAAAACAAATCCATATAATATAACCTAAAGCTATTTATAGAAGACCTATCAGCCACTAACTGGGGTCCTGGGGATCCATATATGAATAAAATGTAATTATTTTTTAAATGTACATATAAAATGCTATGGGACCACACATAAAAAATATTATTTTTTTCAGTAGGAGCATTAGTGTTTTTTTTTTTTTTTTGACAATAGCATCACACAGAGAAATAAGCACTACTTCAAAGTTTTTTATTAGAAAGTTTATTGCATTAATCTAGAAACTCATTTGGTGATATAAATGACAATGTAGGCTAATACTGATGAAAGTTTATCATCTTTGGATAAGAGATATTTTAACACTGAAAGCATTTTTTTGTTTGTTTGTTACAACCAAGAAAATCAGAATGTATTTTAATTTTTTTCTTTTTAAAAATATATATTGCGATTCATCCATATCAAAATGAAGCCTGAACTAAATGCTAAACTAGAACAAGCAGACCCAGTGTTAGGACACCAATTTTTAGAGGACCCTAAAAGGGCAGTTTATTTTTTAGTTAATAAACAAGTACCCTTCCATACTATGTAATTCACATTTGCATATATATCTATGAATACTTCCATGACATAAAGCCTTTAAGACCAAAATTTCTCTTAAATATTTATTTTGAATAATAAACATGTTACCCAGAGATAGAAAATTCATTATTTTAAAAAACATAACCTTAAAACTAAGGTTTTATATGATCTCATCTTATTTCAAGGGGTAAGTAGTTCTAATATC
>NW_006436298.1:48073344-48100576 GCF_000325575.1 Pteropus alecto | reverse complement strand
TGTTCAATTTCTGTAATATTTATGATTTTAAAATCTCAATAATTGACAACTACCACTGTGGCTCTTCGGAGTCAAGATCACATGTTCATAAAGTTGTTTGCATTTCTCACAACCCACAGTCCTTGTGCCAATGGATTCAGTTGGGACGGGTTATAACTGCCCTATTATAAAATTCTATGTTGGTTTTCCTGAAATTGGTGAATATAATTTTCATAGAGATAATGCTAAACACATTCAACTCTCGGTAACATTACTACTATAACATGGAAGAGGAATTTATATCAAGAATTGTAAATAACCATGAAATTTTCCTTGTCATATAACTAACCACAAATAACATATCCTCCATATTAAAGTAAGCAAATGAGCTATCATTTGGGCTAGTTTTGATGTATTTATATATAAATACAAGTAGTTAAATTTTTTTCTGATACATCAACTTCTAAGGAAAGAATAATATTTTGCTGAAATTCCCACATGAATGACTTTAGCCAAGTATCACCAAGCTCCTTCACTGCTTTGACCATTATAGGATACAGGGAAGAAATTATGTTTAGTGCCTATGGGTTCAAAGGTCATGAGACTATATTTACTATGTATGAAGAATACACATCACCATCAAATTACATTTGATATACCTGGAAAAATTCCAAAAGATTGTAATTTCGGGGGGGAAAATTTGTCAAGTCCTTTTGTCTTTCATTTAATTCTCATTCTGACCAAAGTATTTCTCTTTACTCAAATGAATATCAAAATATCTAGAAAATTTTGACTTCTCAATTAGACCTCTCCGTATCTAACATGTAGTTTTGCCCTATCCAAAATGCTATGTGTTTTCCCATGTTTGAAAAGTCCTGAGTGAGCCCTATAATTAAGAACCTCTCGTTTCAGAACAGGAGCAACCCTGAATGATTTATTTGTCAGAGAGAATTCTCAGGAAGGAATGACTGCTCCTTCAGAGTTCACATCTGCTGCCCAGGTATTTTACTTAAGTTGCTGTTGCCTTTTCTTTCTTTCTTTCTTTCCTTCTTTTTTTTTGCCCCCTCTAGTAAAATGAAAAAAGAAACAGGTGGTTTTTTTTTTTTTTCTTTCATCTCCAGGGAGTAATGGGGAAACTCAGAGTTATCATTGAACTCTGAAGAGACAATCCTTAAAAAAAGATAGGAACAATGTCTCTTTTTCATTACCCAAAAGGTCTTTTTGTGCCTATTGACTCACAAGTGTATCAGTTCGATGCCTACACCCTATTGTCAAGGGTCAGGCAGTGGTTAACTGTTGGCATAAAATCAATGGTTTTTAAGGTGCATTCCAAGCAATTTCTATTTCCTTGAATCAACTTTGGGGTTCCCTAAAAGAAACAAACATCAAAGGAGTGAATGCCCTAAGTATGTTTATTCTATCATCCACATGACCAAACCACCATCTCAGGAACAGATGTGTGATATGAAATCACTGGATATCCCAGCTTGATAACTGGCAGGGACAGTGTCATCTGTGTACTACTGGCAGAATGGGTGTACCATACATATTTGTTGTCAAATTGATACCATACTGGGTATCTTTAAAAGACTGAAGACCACTCATGAAGTTGCTTATGAAGTTTCTTCCTCTTTCAGCCTTCCAGCCCTTTGGCTTGTTCACACAACTCAAAGAAAGAAAAACTGGCTTTCTTGCATCGCACTGGAATTCTCACGAGACAACTACCTTGGAGTAAAAATGTTATTGCACGATAAGTATGCACAGGATGAGCATCCATTCTGGTTTGCCTGGAACAGTCCAGATTAAAGCCCATTGTAAGTTAAGTATTAATAATGCCCTCATTGACTCTCAAAAGTACCTCAGATTGGATGATCAATTATATAATCACCCTAATGAAGGTCTTTAGTAAGATCAGTTTGTAGTACTCGCTCAGTAAAAATACCTTCCCTCTTCCCTTCCCCCTGGTTTAACCAAGACTCAGAACTCACAGATCAAAAGGAACTCCATTTTGGACTATTAAAAAGCTTCTCTATTTCAATGATAAGTTATTTATCTATGGTTTCAGTACTATTTTAGTAATGACCAATTTTAATAGATTTGATTTATATATTTGCATTTCCTCCCACCAAAAGAAAAAAAGAGCAATGCATTTTTATCAAGCAAAAAGATAAGTGGCAATAATACAAGAAATAATGAACATATAATTTTTTCATTAACAATCCAAACACTACAAAACATAGAATATACAACTTAAAAATGAAAATACAAATTAAAGAAAAATGGGGTACATGTCATATTAGCAATGCAAAAGACCAGCTTAAGCATAATTTCTCTAAATCAACAATTAATAAAAGAAAAGTGCCCTTTTCTCAAATATGCACAAAAATATTTCAGTCACTTCTAGGGAAAAATTAATAAAAACTTTCTGCTAATTCTATATTACAGCATGTATTACTAATGGTTTACAAAACTTAAGTGTCTTCTTACACTTAAAATTTACAACCTTTTCCAATCATTATACACTCATTCAATCCAGTCTGTCAAAAATAAAATTATTTCATTTCTATATTTATGAAATAATTACTGATATGTTATGGATCTCGTATAGTGAATGTATTCGATAGGGACAGTGATCAGAATAGTGTCATGGGTCTAAAGAGGGCCAAGGGTCAAACAGAGAGAAGAATCAACTCTGCTTAGCACATATTGATTCCTGTAATAATTCTAGTATTCCTAAAGTAATTCTAATTGTACATTTCTTCATTCTAAAATATGTCTAAAGTTTTCATAGTTAAATTTGCTATCTACTTCTAGAGTTTATTTAGAGTATATTCACTCATGCCACTTGATAGAACGTTTCCTTCTGGGTTCATGTTGTCCCTACAATTCTAAGTCCAGCTGAAAAAAAAATAAAAAATCAGGACTCAATAATATGCCCCCTTTCTTCTACATGTTTAGTGATTCACACTAAATTTTATGGTAAACTGCACAATCCTAGGTACAGCTCTACAATGCAAATGAGAAAGAAAATACTTAATTTTTCAAGCAATAATACCAATGTCCACTGCAACCCATATCTCTGAAGGAGCTCTGCAAGTTCATGCTTATAGCCATGGTTTTACAATAAGTCATGCCTCAGGGGTGCAGGCCTAAAACTAACAAGAATGGAAAATCACATCAATATCTCCTTCCAAGCCACCTGTACAAAAGGACTACGGTCAGCCAGCCTCAGCTCTGAGCTTTCTGGTTTACATCCAGCAAATGCCTACCAAGTAGATTAACATTCACATAGGGTGGCAAACTTGAGGATGGAGAAGAACCGAACTGCGTTTCTGGAAAGGGTTCCAGGGCCTACTAAGTGGTCCTTTGGTGTCATTCGAGGGAAAAATAGCTGCTGCTGCTGCTGCTGCTGCTGCTGCTGCTGCCGCCGCCGCCGCCTCCATCCTCTCGCTTGGGGGAGGATGGACTGTCTCGGACTGGCAGTAGGTCAGCTGCTGCTGCTGCTGCTGCTGCTGCCGCCGCCGCCTCCGCCTCCATCCTCTCGCTTGGGGGAGGATGAACTGTCTCGGACTGGCAGTAGGTCGTAATGGCAAGGGATATGACTGTTCTTTGGGAGGTCGTATGGATCCTGGGTCAGATGCCCATTATTGCTGAATATTCCTTGGACAATACTCACTGTAGGTTCTGTGATAACCGGGAACATATTAATTTATCATCGAAGAAAATTTTTAATAATTAGAATATGGCATTTCTTGCAATTATCAAACACGCAAGAGGAGTTTTTATAAAAATATAAGAAAATGTTATTTTTTAAAACAAATGATCTTTTAAAAACAAGATAGAGGTGGCTAATGTGTGGTTGGCAGACCCACTGATGCCCGCAAACGGTGTTGAGAACCAAAGGATGACCATATGGTTGGGATGAAAACATCGAGGGGATATTAAAAAAACCCTGGATATGAATCATTGTCTAAAAAAACGTTGGCAATAATCTAGTGCAAACCCCTAACTCTACAGGTAAGACGACTGAGATCCTTACACGTTAACTCAATTCATGGAAACACAAGTTCACAATGTTAGGGCTGAGGCTCTTAGCTGAGTTCTCGCCTCCCAGTAGCGGGCTTATGAGACAGTTCAAAAGTAAATTTAGTTCACTACGCCTCCAATTTTAAAAAGCTATCTTAATACTTTAAAAATAGTTATATATCTTTTCACTGACATGTCTGTAGCATAAAATGAATTACTAGTGACTAGAGTTAAATTAGCCATTTCATTTACAAGTAGTAGAGAATTTTTTTAAGTTTAAATCATAAATACTTAAATAGAAAGAAAAATAAAAATATATAGCCCTACTATTTAACCAATGATAGTTCTGATATGTTTTACCTTTCCTCAAATGGTACTTGCAAGGGCAAGCCATCAAAATAACTCTAATTTTAAATTGAAATCTTATTAATTTGTATCAGATTCACATCTGAGAATATTATCGATATATTAAACAAATTTAAAAGTAAAAATTTTCAATCCTGCTAAAAGCATTATATTAATATATTGAATGCAACCAGGAATTGGAACCACCTGTTTAATCCACTAGAACCATTTGTTTTGGCTAACTCGACATGTTAGCTAATATGATACATATGCTCTTCCACATATGTGCTAAAATATTCACTATGGTTACAAAACAAAAGATGGATGACCAGACGAGAGATAAGAAAATTTCCTTTAAATTTTTTAAATGGTATTTTCCCTGAATAATTTATCTGACACCGACTAATAAAATCACTGTAAATATAGCTTACATTTAAAATATGGGTCATTATTTTCACTAAGGTTTATATGAACTGCTGTTGATTTCTCAAAGACTTTAAAATTGTTTTTTAAAACTTCCCATACTAGGTTCTTTCTTTGGTTAGGAGAACTTACCAACTTCATAGACATTCTTATTGGCTGAAGCTGAATTATTGATCTCTGCATAGGGGGAATCTCTCCGTGCTGGTGACTTCATCTCCACATAGCCACACTCTGAGTTTTTGGGGATAAGTACAGGTGGGTCTTTAATAGTGGCATATGGGTTTTCAGAACTGCTTAAGGAGCAGTTACTTGAATTGTATTCAGAATTCTTTCCCAAGTCTGTGAAGAAAGATAGGGGAAAAAAAGCAGATGCTATTTCATGAACAATGTTATTTTTTTTTCTTGGTGATAATTTACTTGGGCAGTTTTTCTTTGTAGCTAGTTTTCTAAATTATATACACTGAAAAGAATGCTATACATTTCTACTTATTTTGGAGAGAATTTGCTATAAAATTACTATAAAGTACAAAAAACTATGAAGTATTTTTAGCTCTTCTCTAAGGTGAATGCCAATGTAAACATCATGGATTTGATTTCCTTTCGATTATCACACTCAGTAAAAATTAATCTCATTCTAGTTTACTAACAGTATCTAAATTCTCAAAGGCTTCAATCAAGAAAGCATCTGTTGATGGCCCCAGGAGCACAAGAAGATTCTATCATCATGATGAGGAAGGCATCTGTGCTGAGGATTCCTTGTAAAACTGGAATTCCTCATAAATACTGGGCACGTGACGTTATAACTCAAACTCCTCCTCAAGAGCAGGCCTCAGCGAACATGCAACCATGCTGATCTCTTCCTATTTCCTTTTTTACATTTTTCTCTCTTCATAAGCCATATTTCTTTTGAAGGAAATAGGTGTGTTTTCCCAGCAAGCTGAAACCTGTGTTCCCCCAGACTTAGGCTCTAACTGAAGTCCACTGATAGCCACTCGCTTGATGTCAGTCAAACGTGTTTGTGCGTTTGCTGGAGTAACCACATTAACCTTTCTACATTTTTTCTACACTGTCACTCTTGCTCGTTTGGCAAATTAGCTCAGTCTTTGAGGTAAAAATATTTTTAAGAATTGTGATTCTGATAAACGTGTTTCTTCCTCAGATTTACACCATACCTTTCAAGGACTTTCCCATGTAACTTCTGTCAAGTCCAAAAGCACCTGAGATAATGGAAGAAAAAAAAATACCCAATGAGAACTGAAAGCAAGAGAAAGCCCATCTGATATTTCAACATCATGGAGGAAGATGGTTTGGGCCCCTACTCTACCTCGCCGCTGCAAACATAACCAAGGTTGCTGCTTTTTAAACCTTTACCCCAGATGGCCCTAGTGCTTAGAATTAAAAACACACATACATCATTTCGATCATTCTCTTGCTCATTTACAGTGACTTTGGGAAAGGCTGATCAATACAGGGAAGAAACTGAGGCACAGATGAGTCAATACTCTTGATTCAAGGTTGCACAGTGGAAAGAACAGAGCCAGGACTAGAACTGAGACAAAGGACTCTGATTTCATCACTCATTAGCCACATGACTATGGGCAGGATGTTCAACTGAGTGTCAGCTTCCTTATCTCTAAAATGAGAAAACAAAACCTGCCTTCCAAGCCTTACAGTGTTGTTGGGATCGTTAAGTGAAATAGAGCATAGGCTTCGTAAGCTTTGAGGCACCATATAAATGGATGGTGTTTTCATTACTGTAACACTTCCTGTGTCATACCACCCTCAGCTTCAGTCTATCTGTAAGCATCCCAAGGCCTTTGCAATGATCTTTTAAAGGAATGTTATGGGCTTAGGTTAAAAACAGAGAGTAAAGCAATAACTTGTGTGAACATTCAAATAAGTATGAGACAAAGAAATGACCCCTGTCACTGTGCATGAGTTTCTTAGAGTGATGTTAAACTCAGGTTCTGATGGTGATGTCCTATGGGGACATGCTTTTGTGGAGACAGAAGGAGGATCCCCTAAGTGGACAGGTTGTATCTAATATCAAACATTGTGGGACAAGAAATGGGAAGCTTTCCTCTCAGGCACACTCTCCTGGGTCTGGGTTGTGACATCTAACCAAATTCCCAGATAGTAGGAAAGGCACCGAGTTATGCAGGGATGCAGGATAAGAGTACATAATGAAGAATTAAGCTTACCGAAAGGAGGCTTGGCCTTTGGCCTTGGTTCCTGGGAGGTCTCCTTGGAATGTCCTGCCCAGTAAAAGTGTATTTGTTTACCTGGGAGCCTGGGACTATACTGGATAGTCTAACAAAGTGATATATGGGACGGTTTCGGGACCTCTTGGTATCAGCTCATCCTCTCAATGGGCTAGAGATTTAAGGTCAACCATATGGACAGTCAACCAAGTCTTTGTGACCAAGCCCCCATAAAAACTCTGGACACCAAGGCTGAGGTGACTGGCCCTGGTTGGCAATACTTCATGTGTATTGCCACAGACTGTTGCCAGGAAAAGCTGGTACTTTGCATGATTCCACTGGGAAAGGACAACTGATAGTTTCACATTTTGAACTTCTGTTGACTCTATGTGTCACTTCCCTTGGCTGATTTTAATGTGTATCCTTTTGCTGTGATAAATTATAACCATGGGTATGAGAGTTTTCCATCAGTTCTGTGAGTTTTTCTAGCAAATTATTGATCCCGAGAGTAGTCTTGGTGATTCCTAGACCTTGTAAAGAATCCCATGAAGATAGGCAGGGCCTGTGGTCTCTGAGAGCTCCCTATCGAGGAACTCTGTATATATTACTCTTTGCCAAATTTCTTTAGCCATTTCCAAACTGTACCAAAGTCTTGTTAAATGCACGTCATGGCATTAGCTGTGCAATGAGCCTTTCCCAAGGAGTTAAAGGGAGCAACATGGGGTGGATACTAAATCAGGGGACAAGAGTTGGGGCTGTGAAAACAAACACCCCTGCCAGATTCTCTCTTCAGTGCCTTGGAAGATCGGGATGCTGTTTGAATAAGGGAGCAAGTAGGTTTCTTCATAAACTCCTACACGTCTCAATCCTAGGACAGGCACTTTCAGATGCTCAGTTTAATCTAATTCATACAATGAGCCAGAGCACAGTCATTATCCCTATTTTACAAACGAACAAACCAATCTCGAGAGATTGATTAGCCCAGTGTCACATAACAGAACCAGCAATCGATCGCAGGGCTTTTGTGTCAAGTTCAGGGCTCTTTCAGACAACATCACCACAACTTTTCCATCATTTAAAACACCCACACATTTCATCATCCATGATGTGCCTTACTCTGTTCTTTGTAAGAGAAGACTTTTCTGTGCAACAACTTTAGAGGGACATTAAATGCAGAATTACTCTTGGGATGAAACAAACCAAGGAGATTCAGAATTTCCAATGAAGATTTTATGTTCCCAATAATCAGTCCCTTGGGTCTCATTGAGACAGAAAGCAGAGATTTATTTGTGACCAATGCAGTGACTGTGTGTTCTGGAGTCAGAATAAATTACAGTAGGTGAGGGTCAAACAAGAGAACATTTTTCTCAGGAGTCCTCAGGGGTATTTTACTGAATATCAACTCATGTACTTCTTTGAGCTAAATTATTAATGTAATTTATAGTTTTTAAAAACTTCCCTAATAATTTCTCCAATAAATCATTTCTCTAATAAGTATATTGTAAATAAGTATATTATATAAATAATTTTACTGTGTGTATGTAAAAATACACATCCTATTGATAATGTTGGTGTAGAATACAGATAAATGTTAAGACTCTGTACTTACTTTCCTGCTTAAACATTTGCATTTCTGTATTAAGAGGGGATTTCTGAGCCCACAGAGACTGGTTCTGACATCTGGCTCAGGAGACTGGACACATATATGGTGTTCACAGAAAGATCCGAGGGGGAGCAATCGGAAGACCTACTGGAAGACCTTGCTTTACCTCCATCCTCCCAAGAAGTCCTGGACAAAAGAGTTAACTTCTCTGTGCTTCCCATTTTGTTTCCTCTACACTAAGGGTCCCCAACATTTTTGGCACCAGGGACTTGTGCTCCCATGAGAATCTAATGCTTGATGATCTGAGGTGGAACTGAGGCGGTAATGCTAGCTAGAGAGCAGCTGCAAATACAAATGAAGCTTCACTGGCTTGCCCATCGCTCACCTCCTGCTATGAGGCCCAGTTCCTAACAGACCACGAACCGGTACTGGCACCAGTCCACAGCCTGAGGGTTGGGGACCCCTGTTCTACAAAACAATATCCATGGAAGGGCCCACCAGTATGGGTGCCAGATTTAGCAAACACAGGAAAGCCAGTTAAATTTGAATTTCAGAGAAACAACAAATAATTTTTACTGTAAGTATGCCCCAAGCCTCATATATTTGCGATATATTTATATTAAAAATATTAGTTGCTTATTTGAAATTCAAATTTAACTAAGCTTCATGACAACCTTACCATCAAATAAATACATATAAGGGGTTGTTACGAATAAGGCACCGCGCACACATTAGATACCACATCACCAAGCTCCCCCTTGAGGATAAGGTACAAGTGCTTGGAGATGGCGCCACACACTCAATCATGGCAGTTCTTTTCGTGCAGACCAGGAATCCCCGCCCCTTTGCAGGAGGGCTGTGAGATCCAAACTTTTCTCATGGTAATACAACAACATTGTCTGTCTTTTTCACTCTCGTTCTCGCTCAGGGACATGGTGGCGTTTTCCAGGAGCTACACCAAATGTGAGGTCACTACTGATTGAACACAGAAGCAGAATAAAAATCTAGCGGTTCTCTGTTAAGAGTGATGTTCAAAGATTTTATAAAAGTGTTAAACAGTGCCATTCTTCTATTATTTTTTTTGAAAACATAGTAATTTTTCATCAAATGCATCTTATGTTATGAAATGAGATTATTGTTATTATAAATAACAATTTAAAATGTTCTGTTTTAATTTGTAATATGGTAAATATCACTAGATATAACCCATATCAACAGAAGTTCTTTGGGGTCCTTGCTAACTTGTAAGAGTACGTGAAAGGGTCCTGATTCCAAAATGCTTGAGACCCTCTGACTTACTATATCTCCATTTCCTCACTAAAAGGGGAAGGGGGCCTCAAGCACTGGTCTCCCATACTAAAAGAGAGCAAAGAGGAGCACACATCCTGACACCCAGCTGACTAGGTTCAAATCCCAGCTGCACCAGTCAACAGATTTTGAGACTTTGCACAAATTACTTAATCTTTTAAAGACTCAGCTTAACTGTAACATGGAGATGATGATGATGATGATAGTCCTACCTATTAGAGTACTTGTGATAATTGTGTAAATTAATATATGTAGTGTTAGAATGTAAGCTACAAGCAGGCAGAGATTCTTGTTTCATTTTACATTCCTGCCACATAGCGGAAACTCAGTAAATGTTGAATAAATAAGGGATTTGGCAGGATAATAAGCCCCATAACGGGGGTTAGGTATGAGTCTATTATTATTATTTTTTATGCATGTTTTTAATAGACCGCTTTGGCACAAACATAAATCTAGGACCGTCTGAGGTGACTACGAGACAAAGGAGCTTGTCCGGGCGCGCGCGGGCTGGGGCACTTGCCAAGCTCGTTGAGGTAGCCGCCGTGTTTCCAGTCCGCAGGCAGCGTACCGGTGCAATCCACCATAGGGCCTCGTTTTCCAGGATTTACATTTTTCAGATTCACAAACAGCTGATTGTTTTTTGACTGTTAAAAATACAAACAACAAAAGATGTAAAAAGAGAATACGATGTGGCTTTCCCCGGCACAGTGGCACTGATCTAGGGTAAGCAAGTCCACGGCGTGTATCGAGGTCTGGTCCTTAAACGAGGCTGGGCGGAGCGGCAGAGGTGACCACTTCGCAACTGGTGGGACGCAGAGGGCAGCAGGAGTACGTGTCCCTCGGCCCGAACTGTGCCCTCCACTGCCTCAACTTCCTTTCACGTCGTTACCCCGTAATAATTAGACCTTACTTGGATTTACATACATGGAACTTTGAATTGAAAAAAAATTCTTGGTCTGAGCTCTCCTATCATACACTGTATGATCTTATATGAGTCACAAGTGACTCTTAGCTGTTTTCTTAGGTATAAGCATGAAGATAAGATTATCTCCTTTACCTCCCTCCCTGAATGTGAATGGGAACAAATGGAATGATGAATATGAAAGTCCCTGGAGAGTGCGAAGTGCAATTTAACTAGGAGGCGCTATAATTAAAATCCAGCTGCATTAACTTAATTGCAACGGAAATAATTTAATTAGCTTGGTTTTCTTCTAATGGCGAGCTGGAACTAAACAATGGAGATTGGAAATATAATTCAGGTGCAATTGGAGGGGAGAAATGTTTGGGATTTCAGAGCATTGTGGCAGAGACCTGGGGTGAGCTGGGGTGCTACAGGAGCAGTTCCAAGTTGGATGGCCCTGGGTCTCCAACCTCTCTGTGCATCTTTAAAATGGGGATAATAATCACTCTTGAGTCACAGGATTGATGTGAAGATTAAATGCGTTTCTATATGTAAAATGATTAGAAATGCTTGGCACATAAAAATGCTCAGCACATTGTTCCTATTTGATCATTTTTGACCTGCAAAAATGCAATTTCGTGTGGTTCAACCTAAGTACATGTTGTTGTTGTTGTTGTCGTTGTTTGGTTGTTATGAAAGTACAGGAAAGGGCACTCGGAGATGGATGGTTGGAAAAGACAAACTTGGTAATTTTACCCAGGATTGAGTCTGCTATGGTTCTGCTACGAGACATTATCTTAAAACCTCATGTGATATTAGAAAACTTTTTCCAAAGAGGTGCAATGGAAAAAGCACAAATTGTAGAGACAGGGAGACCTTGACTCACATCGCAGCTGCCTCACTCTCTAGCCAGGGAGCTATGTTTGGAAGTGACTTAAATTCCCCATTAGAATACACACTTACAGGACTGTTTAGAGGAATAAATGAGATAATAGGTATAAGGTTTCTAGAACAGTGTCTGGCAAACAGCAGCCCTCGTATCTGCTTGTTCCTTCCTCTCTCCCCTGCCCACCTTCAACAACTTGAGCCCTTTCCTCTCACCTTTGCAATGGTCACCCTGTCCCTGTTGTTGACGTGAGGGGATGTGGCACACTGGGTGAGTGTGTGGTAACTGGGATTGGTGAAGTAATGGCTGTTAGCATTTCCACTGGTGCTGTGAGGAAGAGTTTCTGCAAGAAGACAAGGAAATGGTTAAGATGGTAGGCTCCCTTAAAACTGGGTGGGAAAAGAGGGAAGCAAATTAACAAGAACAAACGTTTGGACTGCTTCCATATCACAAGCTGGGTAGGATACCCTTCTGCCCAGCATACTCAGCAAAGCTCCTGGAAGCAGCAGGAGTCTGCCTTCCTACCCGCCCTCTTGAAAAGTATGAAAATATCCACAGATAACTAACTGCTCTTTGCTTTGGGAAGGCATTGCTTTGAAGCTACTTCTGCGGTAACTTTCTTCTTTTTTTAAACACTTGAGTTCTTGACACGATATTCTGCACTAGAAATGTACTAGTAGGTAAATAAGCTACTTTATGTATTCTCCCAGAATCAGTGTATTTATAAACATGTGACCCCTCAAATCCTTCAATAATTGCCCCACAATTAATAAATATTTTAAGTTTCTAAATTCCTCAGTTAAAGTGGTTACTTCTTCTCATGATTAAGCATGTCATACTGTAAAATTTACTTTCACGGGGACTTGTGACAGAAAGGAAGATTCAAAAGAGTTTTCTTAAAGACCTGCCCTGGTTCTCGCTAAAACCAAAAAACTATTTTTTATGTAACTTGGTTGCTGTGTGGTTAATGATTCGTGTGGGCCCAGGGACAGGCTGAAGGGAACCATGGAAAGAACTCAAGGCCCGGGACTGAAGACCTGGTCCTCATCCCCGATCTGCTCCATCACCCTGGTAAAGTTACAGCTACTTCTCCTTTCTCCAACCTGTCGCCCACATAATGACAGAAGCCTGGGACTAGGTGCCCAGCAAAGCTTCTTCCAGGTTGAAATTCCCCCAAACTAAGGCAACCACGTAATGAAGTTAATTTAAAAACCCTCATAAAAGACAACAGTGATGATTTTACTACTGTTGACATATAAGACACACTTTTAACAACATTTCTTTTCCAAATGTAACATTTTCTCAAGGTGAATTGACAGTAACAGTGGGCAGCACCACTAAATACCCAGCATCAAAGAACTAGAATGAAACCTTATTTTCCAAGGAGTAAAATGCCTCTAACGACTCCAGCCTTACCTGAAATGGCATAGTCTGCATTCATGACTCTCATGGCAGGGGTGTAGGTCACTGCGGGCATGCTGGATTCCTTTCCCTTCTGCTTATGTCGATAAATAATGAACAACGCCAGTAGGAAGAGAACAACCAGGACAAGAATGATGATGCCCGCAATGGCCCCGATCTGGTAGGAATCGGCAGGAAGAGCCGTGCTGGTTCTGCTTAAGCTGTTCAGATTTCCAACTATTATAACACCAGCTAGGAAAAGGAGAAAAAGAGATCTGAGTAAGGATGACAATGTGCTGGATAAATGTCTGCTCTCTAGAAAAAAAAAAAAAATCTCCTGCTATGCTAAGACCTGGATATTTTCAGTTCATGAAATATTAATTTGGAAACTTTGGGAAACCAAGTAGGAAGGAAAAACAAACACACCTCATTTTCAGATGCTGTTGGTGTGCTTGCTCTCAGCCTCAAAAAAAAAAAAAAAAGAAAAAAAGACAGGCGTTCTTGAATTCCAAGATTCAATAGTAGGATTTGGGAACTTCTCACACATTTCAGATTAAACACTTAGGCTAATGATTAATTAAAAGTAATACTTCATCTAATTTTTATTGTGCTTTATTTATGATACAGTATCGAATTTCTGAAGGGAACCATGGAGTTTCTGAAGGGAACCACTCCCAAACGTCTCAATTGCCTAATTTAATTTTATGTCTACCCTTAATATTTTTAACAGTAAAGTTACTTTCTTTCCAAGTAAGAATAACTCCATCATGAATCTAGTCCAAGATCAGGTTCTGCCTTATTGTGATTTTAATGCACCTTTTACCTTGGAAAATATTGTTCTCTGCGGTTATTTTCTATGACAGAAAGGTCTGTCCCATTAATACCTGATGACATCATCCTAAAATCTTACTCATTAACTTTAAAATTCAGTTTTCCACAGTTCTTCCTCTTCTTTCATCGAGTGAGGACACTAAAGATATGGGTTAAGAGTCAAGAAACTTGGCATCTAAAATAATTGATCCAGATATTCTGAACTTTACCATAAGATCTTAGGCTGCAGTTTTGGCATCTGAAAATGAGGAAACTGGCCTCCATGAAGGGGCTTTCAGCTCAAATGTCCCTATGACTTTGTGATTCTAAATGCTAGACCTTCTTATAAAACAGTCTGCCCTGAAACACACAGCACCAAGGCCAGTGCAGTGTGATTACAATGTACCTGCAATAATGATATGATTGTGGAATATAACATCCTATCATTATGACAGTCAAATATAAGTCATGAGCATGAAAAGTTATTTTATAAAAGAAAATTAAACGAGTACCTACAGCGTAAGTCTATAGTCTACAGTGTAAGATGACTGCATCTACAACACTGCGTGAACTTTCTAAAGTCTTTACACACCATGTGCTTATTACCTGCTGGAGAGCACCATGTGCAGCAGGAACGCTCTGGAGGTCATGCTTAGGAGCCATCAGAAGCACTTTCTCAAAGGCCCCATTCACCCCAGAATTGGAACTGCCTGAGTGCGACTATGTACAGGACAAGTATTCCCAGGTCACTGTGATACACGCCCTAGTTAAAAATCATGGGTATCTGTTTTTAACAAGTTAACTATATGCCTACAATATGACCCAATCATTCTATTCCTATAAATTTACTCAGGAGAAATAAAAGCATATGTCCGTACAAAGACTTGATACACTATTATTTATAACAGCTTTATCCGTAATAGCCCCAAACTGGAAAGAACCCAAATGCCCATCAATAGGTGAATGAGCCAACAAATTATGGTATATACATGCAATGGAATACTACACAGCAATAAAAAGAACAGAACCACTGACACACACTACAACATGGTTTAATTTCAAAATAGTTATGCTGAGTAAACAAAATCAGACAAAAGAGTATACAGTATGGTTCCATTTATATAAAAATTTTTAAAAAACACTAAATCTGTAGTGAAAGAAAATAGATCAGTGATTTCTCAGAGCCAAGGGGGTACCGGTGACAATATCAATATGTAGTATAATTGTATATATGTGTCACTTTTTAATAGGTTAATTATACCTCAGTAAGGCTGAAAAAAAATTATGGGCAGAGTGGAAAGTTCATGAGCTTTGGAAATCATGGTATCGAAGCCCTGACATTCTATAGTAGCTATGTGACCTTGGGCAAATATATTCAATCTCCCTGAGCTTTAGCTTTTTCCTCTGCAAGACAGCAACACTAAGACATCCAGCTGACAACTAAATAAATAACCAGCTACACCTTGCAGAGTGATGAGGAGTATGTCAGATAACACAGGTAAAGATACTTAATCTTGGGTGGTAGGTGGTGGTCAAACAATACAAGGTATTCACTAGTATTCTTACCTTGATCACATCGTGCCCCCTTCCATCCTGGGCTGCAGTAACAGGTCCCAGTGATGTGGTCGCAGGTGGAGTTGTTCAGACAGTCACATATCTGGCGACAGCCGTAGCCATATGTTCCTGCAGGGCACTCTGAGAAGGAAATGAAAGTCCAATAACTCTCCGGCTTTAGGAATCCGAGGCAAGGCTGTTTTTTCACTGTATGATCCTGTGTGTCTGGAGGCCAGCTCTTCCAGGGGGTCCTGTTCAGGCAGACTTGTACCACCCAGGGTATCCCAGAGCTGGCCAGCATTCCCTGAATCATGGTGGGACTCACAGGCCAGGTGACTTACAGGGCTGGAGACTGAGCCCCTCATTACAGCTCCCAACACTTTCAGCTTCTACGTACCCATCTACTGGTTGGGTACATAGAGGGTCTGTAGAATCCCAATGGAATTGATGAAGATTATCACTAAGATGATTTAAGATGTTTCCACCAGGAAAAACTGGGATAGAAGGAGACCAGACTGACATGTATAAACTAGAGATGCTTCCTTGAGAACAAGTACTGGAGGCTCAGAGATCCTCCCAATGGCACATTCTGACTTGAATTAGCTGGGGGTATGCTAGAGAAAGGGGGCAAGTTTTGTTAATTTTCTAGGTAAGAACTTCATTTACCATAAGATGACTCAAATATTGGATTCACAGGTGGAAGGCTGAGAGACCGAAATAGTGGGATTTTTATGATGTAATCTTACCACTAAGTTTAGGCATGACTTTCAAAGGAAAGCGTAGGTGTGTTAAACTTAAAAATCATGACAAAATAGTGATTTTTTGTAAAGTGACCAGCAGGGGGCAATGTGCTGTTATTATTCGAGTTCTCTGTCCAAAACAGGGTTTCTGTTTACAAATGAGCATTGGGAGAAGTCTCCAAAAACAGGGTCGTCTTAATTTGATGTTCAGAGTAATTACAGAAGCACTTAAGAGAATTACTTAATAAGACCATAACCAGTCTGCCATTCAAGTGAAAGTCAGTTTAGAGCCTAGTATGGTTTCCATACACATATGTATATGCACATATGTCTAGACATTTGTATATATACACAATATTCATATACACAATGGGTGTGCAGGCAACTGTGTGACTCGGTTTCTGTTTCATGATTAAATGAACTAGAGAGCAAAACTAAAACTGGATCTTCTCCGTCCAGGCTGCTTCTTAGATGTCGCTCTTGCTGTATTTCAGAGGCAGGAGAATATGCGAAAATATTCTAGGGTTTAGCACATAAGATTGAGACAACTGGACTGTCCAGGGATACTGTGAGGCGCTGGCGGGGTGGAGGGAGACTGATGCTTTATTGCCAAAATCCTGCTGTGCTGATCAGTCTTTCCAGGCCACATTGCTCCTACAGCCACGTAATCTTTGCTGCATCCTTCCCAAGAGTGGAGCGTTTGGTGAGAGGGAGCTCTCTTGCCCCATATAGCTCTAAGTCCTTATTTAATTCCTCTTGCATACTGAAAGTCACAGAGGAAAGGAATGATAAACTAATCTGAAATACTCAGTCTAAGACTGAATGTTCTTATAACCTTGTAAGCAGATGCATAGCTGGTGGGGAGGAAATGGAAAACCAGGGATGGGTATTCCAAAGAGCATATTCTCCCAGGATGGAATTTTTACAATAAAATTTTAAGGCAACATATTGTCTTGAAGGTTGTTAAGACTACGACGAGAAGTTCTTAGCAGAAACGGTCTAAAATTACTTCTAGAGAAGGTTGTCGAAAGGGTGGCAATGTGCATGGACTTGTTCGCCCAACCCCTCTGCCTCCTGCACACTCAGCCTGGCCTGCATTCTCCTTCACCGTGAGACCCAGGCTCTGCCTTTGCCATGAAGAAAGCATGACTGGCTCTTTTAAAGTTCTGAGCAACCACGTTCCAAAAATAAGGAGAGTAAGAGGGAGCCAGGATGAACAGATGGAAAACTTGAATTCTGTCTTCAGTCTTATAGCCACACCCCCTCCACCCTAAGAACTGAGTAGTTACTCTGAATTTTGAGGAAAAAGACAGCGAAGGAAAAGCTAGTAAGGATCTCAAGTTGGCCAAGTCTCTGGGAGAAGAAGTCAATTGCTCAAACAACTTAAAAGTTGCGAGTTCCGCGTTAATATTTTTAGACATCTAGGAAAACTGATTCTAGGGAGAAAACCCATCTAGAGATGTCATGTTCTCATACTCACTCTGTTCACAGTGCTTCCCCATGAACCCAGTGCGGCAAGTACACTGCCCGGAGATGTGGTCGCAGTCAGCTCCGTTCTGACACTGGCATATCAACGCGCAGTCCTTTCCATAAAACCCCAGGGGACACCCTGTGAGAGGAGGGATGGCAGGAGTCAAGAGGCTGCTGAGGAGAAACACAGCTCAGCTCTTGCCTCTTAACCGTTTGTGTTTAAACCTTGATACACTAGCCCTTTTCCCGTTTAGGAAAAAAGAAAAAAGTGCAGCTTGCTGCCAGCGTTCATCTAACATCACGCATAGGAATGCTACGTTTTGGGGATAAAGTTAAGACTGTAATCCACAAGTTATCTCAAGATAAACACTACAGCCACAAGCACCACCGGCGAGTATTCTCGGGGCAAACGAGAGATGGGCTACAGGGCGAAAAAGACAATAATGCATATCTCAGCTTGTCACAAAGCCTTCTTTGAAGTTTCAAGACGGAGCTCTTGCAAGGAGGTTGTAATTCATAAGCAGGGCAGAACAGTTCCATACCTGCCAGTTTCACCATTTCTGGTACCCCTGGAGGTGAGACTAGTTAGTGTCTCCCTAACAAGGCATCCCCCAACCCTGCGAAAGTCTGGGCGCACTTCCTCCCATGCTTTCACTCAACTACTGGAATCCTGGACTCAAGTTACATGGACTGAAATGAGTACTTTCTATTAAAATTACCTGTATGCTTTTACTTACAGTATAGAATGTTTCCAGCTCTGCTAGTAGTCCTGTCCACTGTATCTGTTACTAATTTAGGTGATATTATCTCCTTCACCAAAGATGTGGGGTAGCATTCTGAACATAAAAAACCCTGCACTTCACAGGTGCTTGGTATAAAAGCAACAGACCTTCACAGTGCCGCACAATTTTCAAGACCCAGACCACCAGGGCCCTTGGGCTGAGGAATAGCACAAGCCTTAGTGGCTTTCACGCAGCTTTCCCACGAGAGTCCATCAGGGCTCTCTGGCATAAAGAAAGCTTCAATATGGGCTGGTCCAATGGCTGTTTTAATGAAGCCTGAACTTTCAGGAAACAGAGGCAGACAGATGCAAGAATACGACAATGATCACCATAGCCGTGTACTTATTTAGTACCTAGTCCGTGCCAGATTCTTCTCATGCTTCCTCTCATTGAATCTTTACAGTAGCCTGGAGACACAGGATGGATATTCCTGCCCAACATATGAGAACTAAAACCATAGCGCCCTAAGTCGCACGGCCAGCAAGTGGCGGGGTGGCAGGGGCCATGATACAAATGCACGGAAGTCTGGCTCCAGACCCCATATTCTTCCCACTATGTTGTGCCGCTTCCACTTAAAAAGCTCCTCTGTTTGAAACAGGCCCTAAATTTGGAATTATAAGCAATAACTTATAAGTACTTTTCTCTAAGGAGCTCAAAGACCTTTATATGTATGTACATAATCTCGGTAGAATATGCTTGGAACAACCTCCTTCTTTACCAATTTTTCTTTTCAAATCATAGCTCAAGGTCTATACCACCTCTAGGAAGTTTCAAGACTTGCTCAGTCTGTTCTCTAATTATGTTCTTTGATTAGTATGAAACAATTGCCTAATTTCTGACCCATCTTTCTTCCACAGCTCATTACTGTGATTTTAATTTATACATTATTATTCATGATAACCATAATAGATACTTCCCTGTCTTCTCTCCTATATTCAGTTAAAGGCAAGAGGGTAGAGAAGAGTCTTTTTTTTTCTCTCAATGATGCCAGCTGTGGAGTACTTTGTACATTATAACATACGATGCTAAAAGCATCATAGAAGATGAAATGATTAGGATGCTATGGGGTAAAAAATGGCAAAAAGAACTAGTAATTCTTAAAGCATGATCCCAGACTGGCATCACCACGTGGAAAGTTGTTAGAAATATGAATTCTCGGGTCCCACCCCAGACCTACTGACTCAGACACTCTGGGACGGTGGCCAGCAGCCTGTTTATGGAGCCATTGGGGTGATTCTGAAGCTGGCTAAAGTTTGAAGACCACTGAACTCGATCTTCCCCAAGAGCACACATGAAGTCTTGAGGCTTGTCATCTCCGCTATCCTTCTAATCACTGTCACTTATTCTAACCTTCGTGCTGTTAGAATACACGATAGGGGGTTTGATCTCTGTAAATAGGGTCTGCTTAAAGAAGGGGAAGAAACAAATCATCATGTATAGCACTGCTTCACCTCACTGCCCTAATATGACATAGAGACAGAAAACTTGGAACGTGGCGACTCTGATCCACTTAAGAGAGAAATTCAGATGTCTAGAGGTCATTTTGTAGACAAAACACTGCAATGCAAGAAACACTTGGTGAGCTCAGCTCCTGTGGGCCAAGGGTAAGGCTGTGAGGCTATGTCCTCCTTGGGAGTGGTTCCCCTTGGGGGCCCTCAGAAGGCTGGCTGCTTACTCTGCGTGCAGTAGAGCCCCGTCCAGCCAGGAGTGCATTTACATTCCCCGTCGTAGGCGCTGCAGAAGGCCCCATTGTGGCAGTTGCACGTGTGGATGCAGTTCGGGCCCCAGTGGGCAGGTGGACAAGCTGAAACCACAACACGCAGAGAGTGTGCTGTTAGAGTTCTGAGGCCAGCACCCGGCAGAGAGAACTCCATCCACCCTTCCACATCTCCTTGCATGTGAGAGCTTAGCAGTGTGCATCAGGGCTAAGAAAACACAGTGCTCCAAATCTGACTAAAACCCAAATGGCAATGCTGACTGTGACAGCATTACTGATATACATATTCATTCACGGACTGTGGAGTGAGCTGGGTGGAGTGAAAATCATCTCAAGTTTACAGATTCAGTTATTTCACAAGTACACATTCAGCACCTCTGTGCCCAGCCCTGTTCAGGGAATAGGGGAGAAAGCAGAGGATAAGACAAAGTCCAGACTACCTTCTGGAAGCTTATATTTTAGTAGGGGAGGCAGGCATACCAACCAGCCAACCAAAAAAATCAATGGTAGTAAGAACTATGAAAAAAAATAATACCGGGTAAGGGGGACAAGAATGACGAAGCTGCCCCCTTAAGGGAGGCTTCTAGGAGGCGAAGATGTTTGAGCAGAGATCAGGTAGAAAAAATTAAGTGACTCCAGAGAGGTTAAGGGACACAAGGTCATGCAATTCAAGTCTTCGATCTCAGCTATTGGCACTTGTCACCCTATTCCAGAGTTGTCATTACAGACTTATTTTAATGTTAGGTTCCCAGCTGTATGAAAGAATTGGTTTACTTGTAAAAACTCTAAATTAGAAAAAGCAGAAAATAATAAACCAAATCTTAAGTTATCTTAGATTCAATCTAAGATAGATTAAAAAAAAAAATCTTAGATTTAAAGCAAAATAAGCCTAAATCTTATCAATACTTGCCCATTGAAGGGCAATTAGAACCTCAGATAAAGTATCTGTGAAATGGTAATGAAAGGTTATATGGTAAAATGATTTACCAAAACCTTTTTATTCATACTAATGTTTCAAGAATATAATTGCTTAAAAAGAGGACCACCTACAATTTCTATATGGTTACCCAGTAAGGAATATGACCCAGTAAAAACAATATATAAATGCGAAATAAATTTAAAAATGAAAAAAAGTGTCCCATTAATGTGTAACCATTTTTTCCCAAGAGCAAGGAAAAAATAATAGCTGACAGTTGAGGTCTGCAGTGAATCTTAAAACAGATTTTCTGCATACATGACTCTCATTTTTACGGGTGAAGAATCATTGAAAAACGAATAAGCAAGAGTGTTATTAATTTAAGTTCTTTCTAACACATTATTTAGATTTACGTATAGGATCGTTACATAGAGCTCTTAATAAAGAAAGCCATTTAAAAATTAAAATAATGTATCATAACTTTTCATATGTATTTTTTTCTTGATAATATAACCATTCATACTTCGATCCTAAAGACTTTGAAAACAAATAAAAATAGTTGCTCAGTTCTTCTCAAACAAGACTTACGCTGAGAGCAGTCACTGCCGATCCACCCCGGGTAACACTGACAAGATCTGTCGATGGGGTTACAGGTTCCGTTGTTGGTACAGGTACAAATTCCTGCACAGTTTTTCCCAAATCTGCCACTGGGACACACTGTGAATAAGTTTTAAGTCAGTTAATTCACAATTACATCCCATCTCACAGAACCCTAGACTCTCGGGACAGGAAACAATGTTAAAGGTCATGAACCCAGCTGCCCATTTAGCAGCTGCCTCCACTCAACACCATCCCTCATCCTGCATGGGCTCATTTTCACAAATACCTGAAGCCAAACACCCTCATTAAGGCATCCTGAGCCAGGAGACATCATCACATTTCTAGAAATCTGACTTCATAATTTCTCACTCAGGGAGTCAAAAATCCTTCCTCATATTGATTTTTCATGGAAGGCTGTTTTAATTAAACCCGAAGAGTAGCACAGCTCGGAGAATAAAGCCAGAGTGGCAAGCCAGCTTTTCCAAAGCTCAAAGTCATATTTACAGAAGCTGCGAACATGGCATACTGGAGGCATCGATAGCTGTTAGCTGAAGACATGTCCTCGGGAAGTCTGAGGACAGACTGCATGGGGCTCGCTCATCACCACATATCCCTCAGAAACGCCTGTGTGCCTTACCTTCATTGCAGAGGGCGCCTGTGAAACCAGGCAAACAGTCACACAGGCCCGTGATGTGGTGACAGGGCCCACTGCTGTGCACACACTGCGGGCATGTCTGGCTGCAGCGATGCCCATAAAAACCAGGGGAGCAGACTGAAAACAGAAGGGAAGTCAACAATTATCTTTCCTGAGATGTGTTTCTTTCATATCCCATATCAAGATCCAGTTCAAGTTTTGGGTAAAAAAAAAATTATTTAATGATACTGAGACTTTTCCAAGTGTGAAACCACCACCACCAAAGGAAGAAGAGTCCTCCTCAAAAAAGAAAAAAAGCCACTACATTCTGAATTGCACGAGGGCAGGCAAATAAGTTAGCCTTCTTTATTTTCTCATGTTTGCCCCCAATTTGTTTGAGGTTTCAGCACGGGCTCAAAGAACTTTTGTTGAACAAGTAAATGAAAGAAGGAAATAAAATTCTAAATTCTAACAAGGCCCAAATAAATACTCTCTAGCCATGTGCTGAGCTTTTCGTCTTTAAGAGTCATTGCTGGCACTAAATAGATCTACAGTCCGAATTAAAAGACGGTTCCTCTTCAATGTGGTCCAGGTTAATGACTGTGATTGAAAAGTAAATAAGCAAAATGCTACGTAATTAGGTTCTTCCCAAGACATGTTTTTTGGATTTAAATATAGAATGACGGCATAGCGCTCTTAATGAAAAGAAGTAAGTAAAAAAAATACATGTATCCTGTCTTGAGTGCATTTACTGAAATATTTAGTAAAATCTTATGGATCATTTCCTAACTTAAAAATTCTATTGAGCAATGTCAACAGCCCGCATTTTTAACTCTGCAATTCTATTTTCCCCATAGCACTGACTTTAAGACTACTAGCAGGATGCATGATTCGCCTCAAGGTTTGGCTGATGTTGACTTCTAGTAATTGAAGTAAGGCGAATGCCAAAATTGCTGAATAAAATATTTACAGGTCAATGGATTTCTGGAACATCATTTGCAAGTTAAGGCAGGATCAAGAAACATATCCTGATGATGATGCCAACGAGGCAATGAAATCATTACTGAGAAGAAATGGCTAGAGCTCCATCTGTTAGGTTTGTCCTGAAGGTTGGAAGGAATAAAACTCTTGGGGAAGTGCTATCGAGGACAGCTCTGTGAAAGGACAGGGTGACCTATTACACTCCTCTTTGCCCTCTACTACAACAGAACATCCCTAGGAACTGAGAGGTGGGACAGAGATGATATTTCTGCACATGGTGCCTTGAGAAGAGATGACGTTATCGCCGCCTAAGGAAACACTTACTTCTCTGACAAGTGGTGCCTCGGAACCCCGGCGCACACTCACAGATGCCATCATCGGGGGAGCACGAAGCCCCATTTTTACAGTAGCAGGGCAGGGAGCAGTTAGGGCCCCAGCGTCCCTCAGCACACACGCTGTCACAGTGGATACCTGGAACGATGCACACGGCAAGGCTGAGTGAGAAGCAGGGCAGGTGGGTAGGCACCTCTGCGGTGGTAGGTCAGAGACAGGGAATAAGGTCATGGTGTCAAAGCCGAGTTATCTCAGGCAACGATGAGCGGATGTGGTATAAGGTTTAAAATGCACTTATACATATCAATACACCATCCTATATTGTGTGATCATGTATCATCATAACATTAAAATAATCCCAGGATGATTTTCAATAGAGTCATAAAAGAGAAGGAATGAAACATCTTTGTTATACTGATTTTCTTCTTTAGGAAGACAGAGCAAAGGGGAAGCCTGAGGGCTCTCTTAAAGGCAAAATTTAGCAAAAAATATTGCATCATTTAGCTCTTAGCAACCTCATCCTTGCCCCTATTCTTTATTTTTACAGAGAAATGGAGAAAGTGTAAAAAGATAAGGAGAAATAAAAGATGGTTAAATTGATTTATATAAAGAAAACTCTCCCTTTGGAGCAAACAAATAAATACAGTCTTAAAATATTTTGATAATACATCATACAGCACAGAAAGATATACTAATCTGTGCCACCAAATTCCTCTTTAAAAATTTAATCTGACATTGGGCAGCTATAGGTGGAATATCCCAATTAATGTTATTTTTAGCTGTCGTCTAAGCTATTGATTATTATGAAAGTTCATGTAGGTGTTTAACTCACTCTGGAAATAAAGAAACTTTAGAGTCAGTCATGAATGAACAAAATGCCCCAAGGAAACATAAAGAAAAATCCAAGGTGCAGAAAGAAAAAGAAAAACCAAGTCTTATTTGAAGTAAATGGAAGTCTTTTGTAAATTCGTATCTGAAATACAACAGGGACCTCTTTCTTGTAAGTCTGAATTCTTCACGACTCAAAGAAATGCTCTTTGCATTGAGAGGTAATAAGAATGAGCTATAATTGGTAGTGAACTGGTGACTGCTGGGTTTCAACCAAGTGAAAACACAGTAAGAACACGCACGTACACACTGCCCAGCACTAAGGAGGCTGAAAAGGCAGTGTTTGTACTACAGTTTTTGCGTCTAAACTGATTAGGAGAAAAGTTACTATGGCCCGAACCTTAAAGCAGAAGCAGCCTCGAATTATCACGTGCACATTGCTAATTAGTACACAGCCATTTCTGAACCATAACTCCACTTTTGACTGTTCTGTTTTTCTCATTATGAAAGTCTCCCACATGGTAAAGGCTGTTAAGCCGGCATGAAAGTGCACAGACCTCAATGTGTCTAGTTTGAATCAACAATAGACTGTTATTTTAGCTTGGACCACTGGCTAAAGAAAGGAGACCAGGCCCATTATAAGTTGATTGGGGTTTAAGAGTTCCCCATAGAATAAAATATGGAGTTTTGGCCAACTATATTTCTTTCCTTGAATTTGTAAATATAGGATCTTTCTGTTTGTTTGTTTGTTTGTTTTTCAAATCTCTTTTGAAAAGCTGAGATGGATTGCAAATTCTGTGTGATTCACCAGCCGTAGGATCTCATCTGGTGCTCTGACTCACACCTATCCTAGGCAGAAGCATCAACTATCAACTGTATGCAGGAGTAAACCACTTTAAAGGAGACCGCAAACTTGAACTTGGCTTTGTGAATTTGAAGGAAGTACCAACAAATGTAATCTGCTACAGGCTTTACTCTATTCAAATTCAGAACCCTGAGTGCTGACGTGAGCCAGGACTGTTTAACAGCAGCTGACACTCGAACTCGAACTCGCTTCTTACAGATTCTGACACCTTGGCCATTTTAGTCTGGAGCCACCCACACAAATCCCAGTTAGAATTTTGGATAAGTGGGTGAGTAATTACTTTGTTAATCTGAAAATCATCCTGAATGTTAGTCCTGATTTTTTGGCACTTTTTCTTTTCGTGGGGTGGGAGCTTGGGGAAGGGAGATTTAGCCATTTATGGTGATTTCGTTTATCAGCTACTTGTCAAACCTCTCCTTCACAATAAACCTAATCAATACAGTTAAGATGGAATGGAGTTTACTTCAGGTCAAAAAGCATATGTTGCTTTTTTCCATTATAGATTATCATGATTTATATATGACTTAGCACATTCTCAGTCAAAGCATGTTGAGAAAAATGACTGTAGGGCAGATTGACAGATCTGAATAAGTGATGGTTTATTTCATATCTGATTCCTTTTCCCTAACAGGCTTGTTCAGCTAGTTAGCATAATCATCAATCATAATCAACTTTTTCTAGGTAATTTTCATGTAAGTAACAAGGCCCACGATATGGCAAGATAAGCTTGTTTCACATGATTTTCCCATCATTCCATTTCCAACCAATCACAGGGAATTCTAGAGATCATCTATCAAATCTTCTGTCTCCAATCACATGCCCATATTTCAACAGGACCAAGCTTACTTTTAAATAACCTTTATTTGAGTGCAATGAATTCTTTCCTTGAGAAGTAATTTATAACAATTCTATTACCAACTCCCCCTAAATATTAAATCTTTTTTTTTCTCTATCACTCATAAAAATTAGTCATCGTTTTGCAGATATTAATGCCTAACCTATTTGAAGACAAATATAAAGTATGTCTCAGTCAGGGGGCAACTCCAGGGAAGAGTGTGAAGCTCTTTTATCCTCTTGAAGCACCATTTTCTCCCACTGCTACTCTTTCCTTTAGGTCTCTGTGCCCTCTTTATCTTTCCCTTCATCTCATAGTCAGGAAAGGATAAGATAAATTTATTATTGCTCAGGTGTTACCGTCTCTGGAGAATATTGTTTTAAGAGAACACACATATTAAGAGCCTAAGAAATAAACCTCTAATTGTGGAATTTCAAGCAATGAGTCTCACAGAAGGGATATCAAGGTAAGTGCTTCTCTAGGTCACACTATACACTGCTACTGATGTGACCTCTATGTAAGGCTAGCCCTAAAGTGAAACTCTCCAGGATAGAGAAATGTAAGTTTGCTTTAACCACTTTTTGGGGGGTGGGGAGGAGTGGGCTGTGTATGTTATGTGCATATGTGTTTTATTCCTGAATTATTTCCATTGACCTCATCCTACTCTTTGCCAATATTGCTAGAGTCCTACAGGACAGCTTTTTATTCCCTTGTTTATCAAAGACAGAAAAGGAAATTCAACTCAATAAACATCCAAGGGGCCTGGCAGCTGCTGACTTGCTGATGAGAGGTTCTCTAAGAAAGACCTCCAAATCTCGAGTGACAATGACCCTAGAACAGGAAAAACCAACTCTGTCTGGGGATCACAGTAGGGTAAGGAGGTAGCTTGTGAAGGCAGAGTGGAAAGGTGGGAGCAAGCCTCGGAGGCCCAAATGTGCCTTATTCTTTAAAAATCATAAGTTGGGGACAATTGAAACTGGGGCTGGGAAGGGCAGAAGTCACGTAGGGGGCAGCGAGGCAGTGGTCACATAGGGAAGAGCCAACAAGGCCACACTGTGAAGTGTGAGCTTCCTCCTGGTGTTAATAGAGACTAA
>NW_006436298.1:48050872-48073315 GCF_000325575.1 Pteropus alecto | reverse complement strand
AAACTAGAAGGGCAGAAGGTGGTTTGAAGATGATGAGCCTGGAACAAAGAAGACCTGTCAGGTGGCTGTTTTGGGTTATCTGGGTAAAAAATGACACGGTCTTAGAGGAAATCAATGGCAGTTGGGATGCAGGGGAAGATGAATTCAGAGACATACAGGAGAGAATGCAGATGAAGATCTGGCTCCACTCAGGGTAATTAATAATTTCTGGCAGCTCCACATGAAGGAGAGGTGATGCCTATTTTTGCTCACTACAGTGCCTCGCACATGGAAGGTGTTAAATAGTTGTTGAATGAATCAATGAGCCCAGTCCCTCCTTCCTGAACATCATATTCACGACCATTTCTCAAGTGGGTGGAGCAACTATATCATCCTTCCTTTTCTGAAGAAGTGATGAGAAGTGCACTCGAACCAGGAAGCCCAGCATATTTATTTTTTGTACACCTAAAATGGTGACCTTTCTCAGCTGGTGAGGGGTGGGGGAGTGGAAACGTCTGCTTTGCTTATTTTTGAAAAGATAAACTTTCATGAACTTGGGTCTGTGTTTTTTAATGCTAGCCCAGATTATAAAGTAATAGAAGAATTATGGAACATCTTGAGGAAATTCTGTTGGAATGTTTCCCAAAGTATAGATAAAGGCTTTAATACAGCTACTTCAGGAAATGACTTTATAAAATATTTTGAAGGGACAAAATAGGAAGGAAGTATCTTTAAATTTGCAGGAATCTTCAGTTCAATGGAAGCCTTTTTTCCAATCAATGTTCTAATGCTGATAAGGAGATCTGTGAGGGGCTGTTTTTGCCAGGCCTGAGGACAAAGAGTTCTTTGATAGCCTTCACCAGTTGCTAGGTGATGGCTGAATGATCGCGATAAACTTCAGCTAAGCAGCTCTAAAGAAATGTTCGTGGCTTTAATGCCCGATGCAGTATGCCAGCAGCCTCAATGTGAAATCAGCATTCACTAGGCATTTGAGATGGCATGAATGCGGTAAATGAATCATCTGGGGTGTCATTCTTTCTCCTCTCAGAGATAACACCCAAACTCCTTGTCTTGCTTAATCGTTTATATTCCTCATGCCGGTATCGCAATATTTGGGGCATTGGTAAATGAAGGAAATGATTTCGATTTGACGTCTTGTTACTGAGCAACAAGCTGTTAAACATATATTAGAACAAAGAGAGAGATTTGTTAATAATAACTGGGCTTGGTGATTGTAGGAGAGAGGAACCACAGTATTTAGTCATAATACTTTCTGCTTTTCTAATCCTCGGGCCAGCGAAGCGGCCGGCACACTGTAGTGTAAGAACTTACTCACTGGTGCCTTCGCTTGTGCCCACACAGTGACTGCCCTGAGAAAACGGGAGCTTCTTTCTGCAGGCCAGGAGCTAATGCTACTATCTTCTTCTTCCCAGCATCTGAGCACTATGGCTGCATACAACTTGGAGACACTCAACAAACGGTTGTTAAATTTGTCAAGTATTTGAATACTGTGAATTTTAAAGATCCATTAAAAAAGGGATCTGCTTTACATAGATAACCAAGCTGAAAAAAAAAAAATCCTGATGAGTCATTAAATCAGAGATGTTTGCATTTGAGCTATAAGACAAAAGCACCAGAGAATATGGCCTGCCTTGGTCCAGACCCAGGCAGAACAGACTGGCTTTTTCTCAGCCTTTTTAGAAAAGGCAAACTCCTGCTTCTACCCTCACTTCAGGGACCTCACATTCTGCTTCTGCATGATTCCTTCCCCTCAAGACCATGTAGAAAGACAGACCTATGCTCCTGCACACACCCTCTTCACCCGTCAATACCCCAGTCGGGATAGGGAGTCATTTGCACTGTGGCTAATTGGGTGGGTGCATGTACAGTAATTAAAACTCATCTGCACTTACATGTCACTAGACAAAGAAAGGTAGAGTTTCCCATTATAACAATTCAGGCATCACTAAGCCACATGAAAGATCACTTTAGGACAGATCAGTACCTGAACTGGCAGTTCATGTACTCACGTGGTCAAGCTTGGTGTGTTTGGGGAAACGTAAAATAGGAGGCCTGTCCTTCTGGAGATGGGCTGGGACCACTGCAGGCCTAGTTCTGCTTACTGGAAAGAGTAGAGAAGCCAGGCTCTTCTTATAAACCTTCTCATTCCTTCTTCCAATGCACCCCTTCCTGGCTGGGCTCAGGTGAGCCCTCCACCTATCTCCTTCCTCTCCCTTTCCATTATATCATGGCCTGATAGCCCCTTCTCTTTCCCAAGACTCTTCAGGGTTGTTTTGGCAACCTGATCTCTTTTCTATCAGTTTAGTACTTAACTTTTTTTCTTGTATGAATGCATCCTTAAGCCCCCTTTAGTCTTTTGCCACTGGTTATGAGGCTTCTGTCACAGAAACACTCCCCCGGACCCCCACTCCTTCCATAATAAGAGTAGCAAGGCATAGCAGAGGCCAGACTACAGACCAGTAACTGCCACTACACAAGCCACCAGGACAACTTTTAAAATGACCAACAGGGCCACCAAGAAAGGTTGTACAGGTTGTACACCACACGAGAGCCCATGGACAAAGGGCTAAATCAGGGCAAAAATCCAACTCACACTCTATCTACCAAGAAGTGCACCCTGACGGATTTCCAAACCTTTTCCAAATCTGTACAAAAAGTGCTTTATGGGCTGGCAGTGGCTCCATCCTCCTCCTCACCCACCCTCCAGATTGTCATTCAGTAGGTGTGAGGTGGGGACCAGGAATATGCAAGTTATAAGAATTCTCAGGTGACAGTGATCTTAGCCAGGGTTGGAAACCAGGCTGGAGACTGAGTATGTCCCCAGAAAGCTGGAATGAAATCTTAGTTAGCTGTAATGCTCAGTGAAGAGGTGATCCAGCTGACTGAAGTAAGTACAGAAAGGAATAAAAAAAAATCCGCATGTTTCTACTGTTTTTGGAAAATAGTTTACAAAGCATATCACTCTACTACTATGGAAATAAACATACACGCACACAACAAATTGTATTTCATTGACATCTGGAATTTCAGAATACTCATTTCGAAAAGCCAGTCTCATTTTATAGCAGTGTGTGTGTGTGTGTGTGTGTGTGTGTGTGTGTGTGTGTAGCAGAGGTATAGGGGAAGGAGTCCAGGACACAGCCTATATCCTGAAAGGTGTTTTATTTTTTCCCATTTATTTTTAATTTTCTCTTTTTAATAAAGTAGTCCATCAGCTAAAAATATCCATAAGTACCTGTCTTTTCTTTTGAAAATGGTACATTTCTTTTGGATATGGTATGTGAGATGCCAGATGTGCAACTTTTGTTTTAGGTAGTTGATGTGGTAGGACATTTTGAAGAATTTTTTTATGACTAGGTAAAATGAGACTATCAATTATAGTAGAAATAAACAAAGAGCTTCAATTCCTTTAAGAGAAAAAGACAGTCAAATGTTAGAAAAGAGGGCGAAGTTATGAGGAATGGTTAATGAGCCCCATGGTAAGAAAGTAAGCTGACTTCCTTACATGTCAGGCTAACGCATGACTTCCCCAATTCAGGTGTGTCAATTTTTTTGTAAAGAGGGATAAAGGGCTTCAGCCTCTCATCTCTGGTTACAAACCCACAGGCCTGATCAGCTTCTTCCCACAGTGTCGTCAGTGGTCAAACACTGCCGGTTCCTCTATGCCACCTTGTTGACTTGGTCAGGGGGACGAGCCCAGGTCCCTGTGTTCAATTTCACTGATTCCTTCACAAAAGCCTCACTGTTACTACACACACTGCTTTGCCTCCCTGTCTGGTGATTCTTCACATTTCACCTAGAGCAATCTCAGCAACAGGGAGGAGAGGAAACAGAACTTGCTTCTCTGGGCTTATGTTATTTATTTGGCCCTGAAACTGGTGTTTAAATGAAAAGCAAAGCTTCCTTCACACTGAAAAAGGTCCTTACAAGGTACTTACTCAAAACAAGTTTGTGATGAAAAATCATCAGTGTAGACAATGCAATTATGTTCTGTGTAAATAATACAGAGACTACTCTTCTTTCCTTTTAGAAAAATAAGCCAATTCTTGGTCCAATTGTAGGCTGTCTTTTGGAATTTCAGGAGCTCTCTCTTCCTCAACATACAATTGCTTATTCCAAGTGCGTTCTATGAGTGATGGGGATGATCTCTCTAAAACAACATTTCACAGCAGCCTTAGATACTTCCTGACCAACCACCCACACAGAAGACCCTAGATAAATAAGACATTGGGGCTCTGAAGCAAAGAAATGGTGGGCAACACATGACAGAGCAACATGAAGCAGCAAAGCTTCCTCCCATTTGGAGAAGCAGACCAGTCACAGATGGACAGAGGATTACAAGATTATGTTGTATGACAAAGCCACTGCATTCCCACTGGAGCTCCACAGGTCTAAGGCCAGATGGGATAATTTTTCTTACCCCACGACCCAGACTATGGAATGTAACTAATACATTTTCTGACTGGCTTCAGGCCAAATCATATCTCCTGATTTTCTCATGTATGTAGAGTATGCCTTTCGCAGGCTGGTTCTAAATCATCAAAGCAGGTGGATACTTGAGCAGAGACTGGTGTGTTCGGGAATACCTCACATTTCCTCTACATTCATAAGACAAAGGGCTTGGTGGAGTTCTGTGCAAAACAAAAGATACGGCTTCTCTGTTGGGAAAGTTCTGAATTTGCTGAGGGTTAAAAATGCTATTTCGCTTCTGGCCATTGAAAGTTTGGTGCTGGTCATTCCGTTTGAAAACTTCAAGAACCCTTGTGAAGTCACAAAAGCTGGCTTAATCCCTGGGTGTGATGTAGTTTTAACATTTAGTAACTGAGAGCCAAACAGAAACATGAGAAGGTGGAACTTCATCCTGGGAAGTCTGAGTTATCTCAGCTTTTGCAAGTTAAGGAGGAACTAGAGGGCCAGGGAGTCCTTGTGTCCATGGGCAGCTCCCAGCTGAAAACAATCTATCACACCAACCTTAACCTGTTTTCCAAGGTGGCTCTCAGACACCAGAAATCAAATACATGATCCTTTGTCTCAGCTTATTCGTGTCAGAAACCAAAGAAGCTCACAACAAATTTCAAAGGACTGAAAGGCATCAAAGAGGTTACTGGTGGCAGTCTATGTTCAAAAATCTGAAGACTTAAGCTGGCAATATTCCCCACATTGATCTATAGCTTCAATCTTCATTAAATTTCCACCTTATTCCTTTGCAGGAATTGACATGTTCATCCTAAAGTTCATATGAAAATTCAAAGGACCCGGAATAGCCAAAACAATCTCAAAAAAGAAGATAAAACTTTTAGACCAAATTTAAAACTCTTTACCTAGCTAAAGTAATCAAAATAGTATGATACTGGCATAAGGACAGACATATATATTAATAGAATAGAAGTGAGAGTCCAGAAATAAACTCTTCCACATTTATGGTCAACTGATTTTTGACAAGAATGTCAAGACAATTCAATGGAGAAAAGAACAGTCTTTTTGACAAATGGTGCTGGGACAACTAGATATTCACATGCAAAAGAATAAAGTTGAATACTTATCTCATACCATATATAAAAATGAACTTAAAATGGATCAAAAACCTACATGTAAAGCTAAGACTGTAAAAGCTAAAACTATAAAATTCTTAGAAGAATACATAGGCTTAAATCTTGTGACCATGGATTAGGCGATGGTTTCTTAGATTTGATGACAAAAGTATAAGCAACAAAAGGAAAAGATAGATAAACCTGACTTCATCAAAATAAAATATTTTCTGTTGCAAAGGATGCCATCGAAAAGTTTTACATAGATAACCAAGCTGAAAAATGAAAAAATAAGTCACAGATTAAAAATGAAATATTTGCAAATATTTGAAATATATATCTGATAAGGGACATATATTTCAAATATATAAAGAACTATTACAACAAAAATACAGACAAATATCACAATTAAAAATAAACAAAGAATCTATATAGACAGTTCCACAAAGAAGATATACAGATGGCCAATAAGCACATAAAAATATATTCAACATCTTTACTCACTGGGCAAGTGCAAGTCAAAAACAATGAAATACTATTTCCTACCAACAAGAATGGCAATAATCAAAAAGGCAAATCATAACAAATGATAATATAGAAAAACTGGACCCCTCATACATTGCTGGTAGGAATATAAAATAGCTCAGCTGCTTTAGAATAGTTTAGCAATTCTTTTTAATTCTTAAAATGGTTAGAATGATCAATGATCTAGCAATTCTACCTCTAAATATATAACTGACATACATACGTCCACACAAAAAAATTCTACATAAATGTACATAGCAGCATTATTAAAAATAGTCAAAAAGTGGAAATAACCCAAATGTCTATCAACTGATGAATAAATAAAATGTGGTACAGTGGAATATTATTTGGCAGTTAAAATAAATGAAGTACTGGTAAATGCCCCAATACAGGTGAAACTTGAAAACATATGTTAAGTGAAGGAAACTAGTAACAAAAGGTCACATATTGTATAAATCCATACAATATCCAGAACAGGTAAATTTATAGAGACAGAAAGGAGATTCGTGATTGCCTAGGTGAAGAGAGGAGTAGAGAAGAGAGGATTGGGGGTAAATGGGGGGACTATTGCTGAGTACTAACTTTTGAAGGTGATAAAAATTTTCTAAAAGATTGTGGTGTACGATTCTTGTAAACATACTAAAAAACATTGAATTGTACACTTTAAATAAATGAATTCTATGGTACATGATTATATCTCAATAAAGCTATTTTATAGAGAGAGAAAGAAAGGTTGTTGGTTATCAGCACTGATCATCATGGTCCTCTCATGTAATTCTTAGAAGTCTTCATCCATAGTGAAAATAAATCTCAAGCTAATTGCCTTCTCCTCCTGCACTTCCTGGAATAAGTCTGTGTATGGCTGTTGGGTGCAATAGTTAAAGGAGCTGGCTAGCTACGTGTTGGGGAGCACTGGTGCAAATCCCGTCTCTCACATTTACTGACTCTGTGTCCTTGGTTCAGCCACTGAATCTTTCTTTGCCTCAGCTTTCTCATCTGTACAAAGGAGAAAATAAGTAATATTTCCTACCTCACAGAGTTGTTGCAAGCCTGCAGTAAGCACTCAATAAGTATTACTTATTATTATTTCTCTAGTTCTCTTTGTATGCATTTTTTGCTAAAAAATAAGACCACCCTGACTCCATAGTTTCTTAAATGTGACATCTCTGGTATAGAGGCATAAGATTCTCTTTCAAAAGATCCATCTTCTGAAAATATGAATTATCGCTAAAGATGATACTTAGCTTGTTGCTACCAATTTCTCTTTCAGAGGGCAAATTGAAAACTGTTTTTGGAGGATACCGAAGCACCAGTATGGAGACAGTTCTGTCTTACAAATCTCCCTCTCTTCTCTAAGTTTTTATGCAAATATATTTAGATACAAATGCTATATATATATATATACACACACACACATACAAATACACACAAATCCACAAATGACTTCAAAGAGATTTTTAAAAGAAAGTTTTGGTTTATTTACCTACCCCTCATCCAGTCCCTAGGTTTAGGTTTCACTCTAAATTGGCACATCAGTAGTCAACATTTTATTTTACTTTCAGTAGAAACGGTCATCAATATGTTCAGTTCATTCATCCCAGTGTTCAATAACTATCCGATCACATTTTCATTGGCAATTTTTCTTAATAAGTACTTAAAAGTTCATTAGTTTTTTGTTCGTGTGTGTTTTTTTTTAGGATAGGCTTTACTCAGTATATAAAAAAGAACATGATCTCAATTTACTTGGCATTTAATGTAAAAACGCTGTTCTTCTAGACCCCTGTGAGTTTGATAAACTTCCTGGCTGAAAACATGAAGTCATATAAACAAGGAGAAACTTCCACCTTGCGGCTAGAAAACTGGTACTCAACTATATCATAAATTTTTATGGCTTAAAAATTATTATAAGAAAAAGTAAGTTTTAAAATGTTTATTTCTAGTAACAAATATTTTATATTTGCATATTAACCATATTAATAGTAATAATTTAATGTTTGCCTCAGTAAGGTGAACTTAATTATATTCTTATGGTTTATTCCAATCATCCTTTCCTCAATGCTCAAAAATATCACAGAGATCTTGCTAAACTCTTCACGGCAGTGTACATTTTCTCCTCTTGCCGGCGTGAATTCTGACAGTTAGACCTTATATGAAGGCTCGGGAAAACTGGCCCTGCATGATTTAACACAAAGTTATTCCTTGATTATAGATTAATCAATCCTAGCAGTAATACTTCTTGGGTAAAAATGTGTCAGCTTACTGGAGAGTGCTGCATTTTTATTTTTTTCTGAAAACTTGACCTGTGTGTATTTATTTGAAATAGCAAGAAACAGCTCTAGGCATAGATTGGCGTGTTTCCCATTTCCCCGGCTCTCACCTGACCATCCTGGGAGGCAGCGACAATGGCCTGTGGTGGAGTGGCAGCCATCTGCATGGCTGCAGTCGCAGCGCTCAGCACAGTTCAACCCATACGTGCCATCCTGCATGGAAGACAGCAATGAGGGTATGGGAAATCCCACAATGGGAGACCAAAGAGGCCACAGTCAGCCATTTCTAGTACTGTACCCTCTTCTTCTTCCAAACACCTCTTAGCAACATGCACTATAATCACTCCTTATCATGTCTTCTTGCCCCTAAAATGTAGGCTCCAGAAGGCCAGTGTTTTAAAACTCAAACTTTAGTTTTGACATACAGCTGGGATAATGAATAGTGACATCAATTACACTAATATGCTGATATGCAAATATGCAGATACATATAAATATGCCAACTAATTAAAATAACCATTTTTATCTTATCCTAAACCATAACTCCTAAACATATTTTCTTTTGCTCTTAAAGGATTTTATTAAATAGTTCAATGTTCCCTACAAGGCATTCTAATCTTTAGTAGGGAGGACACTGACCCATACAGAGAAGCTCTAGAATTTAAAAAGTATTATAGGTCTAACTGGATTAAGTTTATTTCCATAAGTTGCCAATGTGGAACTATAAAGAAAAATGAAAGTTCCTTGTTACTTTTCCTAATTAATATCCTCCTTTCAATGAACAAGTCTAGACAACACAAAGTATTCTGATTCAAGATCCTAAAGAGAAGATGGAGTCCATGTTGGCACTCCCTCCTACTCATCCCCTCCCAGACCTCCATGTTTTCATGTGCACATCAATTTGGTGGTACAACAGACATAAGTCTTTGTGGACATGATCATTTAGTTTGTAGGAGAGGAGTAGAAATCTCTGCATTCATTAGCCCTGCTCTCTTGTGACAGATCCTGGTGGGACTGAGGGAGAGCACTACCACACCACCTCCCACACCACCCAAGCACTAAGAAAAACATGGGATGCACAATTACCAAGAGGGAGGATGAACCTGAGAACCAGCATAAAATAGGCCATGGGTGTTAGATGGCATAATCATTTGTCTAGAACTCATTAAAATAAAATAAGCAAACCATTTTTTAGGCCCCAGTGGTGTTTGATAGGGTCACATAGGATTGAGCTTTGCTACAATAAGAGCCACTAAACCATCAGTTGATTTAGTAATCTAATACACAAAAAGGGACAAGATTGTGCTAGAGGCTTTGTTTTGTCCACAATCAGAATGAGAGTGAAAGATGATCTTCAAGCCCATCTCAGAGCACCGATAATTTGTTCACTGGTGCATGAGGCAGCAAAGCTAACTTAACTTTGTCCTAAGGGTTTGTGAGGCATGGAGTAGCCCAGGGCAGATCCTGTCTGTGGTGGGAAATGGGTTGTACTTAATGAAGGGGAAGTCTGGGGAGAAAAGAGCCTGTGTGGAAGGCTCTTCTCAAGGAGCCCTGTTCATCTTGCCATCAGATGATCTCTCACAGGCAGAGAACACACACCACTGAGAGAATGCTGAATGGCTCAGGAGAAAAATGATAGGAAGAAAGAGCAACGGAAAAGAGGGAAAGAAACCATCCACATGCTTCATTCAGGAAGAGAAACGGCACATACTATGAGATGCACTTCCCATTTGCACCCCTCGTCAACCTGTGGTAGACACAGTATGGGATTTCTAATGACGGACATCTCCAAAGCAGGTCAAGGGCATGGAGTCAGCGTTGGACTAGGGAAATCTTTGGAGATTCTTGTGACTCCAGAGATATTTACATTAAAAGGCGGCTGTTTCCAAACCTTCTTTTATCACCTCAGTGGGCATTTCTGTGACACCATCACCACCCCCTTTCAACTCCCTGCCACTTTCCACCCCAAAGGCTGGAGGATTTCCATTATAATGGAAACACAATATTTGGAGATTTGACAGGCATACATTGCAGTGTTTGACAAATGCTATTGACTGGTTGCCAGGAAGAGATGGGTGCATAAGAATGGAAAAAGCAGAGGGGGTGGTGGGGGAACCTGGGTAGAGATAAAGGAAAAGAAGGAAGTGGTTCTCACAAAGCCTCCTAACCAATTTCCACGTCTACTCCTTTTCCAACCCTATAGCCACTCTGAGTTCAAACATTTTCATTCTTCTAATAGTTACTGAGGTTTGGTTCACACTCACACACTCTAAGTCAGGAAAACTGCAAAAATAGGCCAACCCTCTGATATGAGCTACCAGGCCTTCCCAGTTGGGGTGCTGGTTTGGTCGTACCTGGCAGGGAAGTTCACACTTCTCCCCTCGCCATCCAGGTGCACACGTGCAAGTCCCATCCAGGGTGTTGCAGGCTCCGCCGTTGAGGCACTGGCAGGTTAAGTTACAGCCAAAGCCCCATGTGCCACTGGGACAGTTGATGGAGCACTCCACCCCATGCCAGCCTGCCACGACAAGAACACAAAAGCACATCAGAAAACGAGGCAGCAGGGAGTTTTGCTGAGCCTTTCCAAGCCTCTTTCCATTTACAAACATCTTGGACAGGCACAGCAGTGTCCCGAGCCCCAGCACTGAGCACATTGGCTCTGCCACGTAAAGTCTCCATCGGAAATGAACAAAAGCACCCCAATAGCTATGCATGCTATGTGATCTGTCACATGGATGTCAACACTGAGAAGCACTACTGGGCTATTAGGGGAAGAAGCATGGAGTGGGAGCCCCTTGAATGCACAGTGATGCATATCATGGGATGCTGAATTTTGTTCAAGTCAGGAGAGTGACATATTTATGTGGTAGGGATAAACAAGGTTTGTGTTTGAAAGAACAACCAACCCTGTCTTTAAAGCAGGACCCCGTTAACCATGAACAATGAGTATCTAGGACCTTGGCTTCTGCGACAACTGTGGATAGACACATTCTGACCCTCACATAAAATCGGTGTTTGGCAGCATTTCCTGTCACGACTCCAAGCCAGTGAATTTTGGGGGCATGGACACATGCCTGCTTGGCTTACTCATCCCCAAAGTGCAGAGACTCACAGACTTTTGGAGCTGGCAGCGACTTTAGTGATCATCTCCTGTGAGCCTCTTCCCTTGCCTCGCAAAAGCAAGAGAGCCCGCGCTGGCTGAGGGTCTTGCTGAGGTCAGGCATCAAATTTTGGCACATTTGGAGCTAGAGCCCTAGTCAAGGTTTCTTTCTTGTGACTTTAGGAGATAACAGGACAAGGATTGGGTAAAAGACTCATTTATCCACTTACCTGCCTTGCAAGTACAAGACCCATCCACAGGAGAGCAGACAGCATCATTCTTACAGCCACAGAGAGAGGAACAGTTTACCCCGTAAGTTCCCAGAGGACACGGGGCAGAGCAGTCAGTTCCCTAGACAGGCGCAAACAGGAAAGTGCATGCAATTCTACCAAGTGAAAGAAGGCCAACACAAATAAACAAAAATATATCTTGGTGATGCTAATTATACTCCCTCTCTAATTTTAACGCATTGTATTTTTAAAAGTTGCCATAATGTCACCATTATATAAATTTAGATTCAAGAGCAATGCTAGCTGCCCTATGCTTATGATACAGTATTGAATAAGACCCTGAAAAAGCCTGCTGCCTTCATTAGTTTTCCTTTGCAGCAAATACAAAACCTTTTGTCCTTGCTCAGACAAATAGATATATATATATGTATATAACAGTAACTGTAGCTGTAAAATTATCGTCAATAAATAAACATAAATATGAACTATATGTTAAATTGCAACGCTTCCTAGACTCCCTTCTACAATCCATAATATGATTAGTGAGTGAAGCAAAGGAACAGCACACTCAGCCAGCAGCACGATTCGACTTATTATTTGACAGTGAGCTTTCACCATAAAAGTCAGTTACCAAAGGTGACTGGAGGTCACCTCTTTTAAAAACAGAAGAGACTCTTTAAGACAAGGCCGATTCAGGGGCTCAATCAAGGATTGTGGCATAGGTTAAAAAATCCTGTAAAGATCCTCTCGGCTTAGAGACTTTATGATCTACTTGTTCTACATTATATGCTCTGGAATAATCAACATTCTTCACAGTTTAATGTTCTCCTCTTTAAAATGGGAGAAAATAATTCAAGAACAACCCGTTTTCCTTTAAAGTAAGATTTCTAACTTGTAGCTAAGAAATCTTAGAAACCAGGCAAAATTCTGCTCTACTGCAGACAGGTATTTTTGTAAGGTCCAGTTTCTCAAAAAAAACTTACGTACTACTAACCATTGCCTGTAAATACATAATAAATATTAACTTGATATATTATGTGCCTTCAAATTACATAGAATTAAGACAAAAACTGTTGACGATAACACATGTCCTACTTTAAAAAGTCATTTCTTTGTTGCCTATAAAACACAGAATAATTACATAAGAAATAATTAAAATACATCACATTTCATGGCATATATTAACTAAAACATTAAATATTAGTGGCATGTTTATAGTTTTACCAGCTTTCCCAGTCATCGTTCTAAGGTAATTACATATAACACTTATTACTACTTTCTGCTTTATTCTTTCTTAATGATGGAATTGATTTCAGTACATTCATCGTACTTCAGAAAAGGTCATATAATCGTGGTATCAGTATACCCCACATTGCACCCTTCATATCCTTACTCCAGAGCCCAAGGCACTCACTTTGAATCCTGGGGCACAGGTGCACTTTCCAGTCACACTGTCACAGTCAGCCCCATTTTGGCAGCTGCAGATCTGTTGGCAAGCTTCCCCGTAGAATCCAGGAGAACATGTCTCATTACAGTAGAGTCCCGACCAGCCCGACTTGCAGGCACACTCTCCAGACATGGGGTGACAGCTGAGAGCATGGATGAAAGGAGCAAGTCACTTTCGGGTGAACATGACACCCAAGGCCCAGGCAAACGTTGCTTTTGCCATGATCTCTGAATTTGTGGGTAATTCCACACACAATAATTTAAACTTCATTCCCAGACTTGGTGCGATTTAATTAATTGGCCTAAACCTAACTGGTACCACAGAAATGTTGCATGAAATCAGCATTGTGCTCTAAAAGAATGACTGTCACAACTGAGTCCTTTTATCTGAAACTCATTTTGATTTTCATAAGTTGAAAGGTCTGACTCAATAAAAGGTCAGCTCGATGAGAAGATCTAAAGGACTCCATCCAATAAGCAACACCAAATCTTTAACCGGGGCGATGTCCAACAAATTCCAAAAGCTGCAACCTTTTCAGCTTCTTCTCTCAGCGCTCCATACCTGGTGGCAGAGCAGCTGTCTCTACCTGAAACAGCAGTCGCACTGACAGGCTAGGCAGCCAGCTGTCGCTCCACAGCAAATGGACACATCAGCTGTGCTAAGATGCACGCATTACTGAGGTTGACACAATAGGGCACTTTGTGGCGCTCAAAACACATGTGCTTCTCACCAAAGGAAAACCTTAACAATCAAATTAGCTCTGCTCGCAGTTGGGAGACTGTTAAAGATGGGCTTCCTCCCCTGAGGGAGATAAAACTCTTCCCTCAACTAGGGCCAACAACAAAATCCACTGTCTCAACCAGACATTTGCTAAGGAACCTCTCATTAGAGGACTGTTCACAGATTTTCTAATCTGGGAAAGCATGATTTTCTGGGAGGGATGAAGATAGAGGATGTAAATCCAGCTGTTCCACTACTTGGGAAACTCTAGTGAAAGCAGACAACCTCTCTGGGCCTGACATCCTAGTCTGCCAAGTGAAGGTCTCAGCCACACCACTGTAAGTTGGATGGGTCTTCCACTATTTTTAGAAATTTATTTAAATATATTTTTTGGCCCCTACTGAAACTAAGTGCCCACAAGCAAAAGCCTAGGCATCCTTTACAAGCATTACTCGGGAAACATGGCATGAAGAAATATCTAAGTACAACTCTATATTTAAGGTGGTTACTTGAATATAGAAGATTTGGATTCACAAGACAAGGATTCGAGTCTCAAATCTACTTAGATTTACTCAGATTTACTTCTCTGCTCTTTATACCTGGGCAAATCACTTACCCTTGAGCAAACTCCTGGCATCCCCATGGCATCTCAAATGTAGCATGTCAAAAACTGAGCCCACATTCTTTCCTTTCTTTAGTCCTCATTCAGTGTCTATTCCCAATCATCCTCACTAAAGTAATGGTACCGCCAATCACTAAGTGATTTTAACCAGAAACCTTGGAGTTATTCTTGATAACTCCTTCTCCCTCGACTCCCATATCCACTTCATCACTAGGACCTAACCGTCCTAAGTGCGAAATATATCTTGAATCCATCTACATCTCTTCATCCTCACTGTCACTATCCTACTCCAAGCCAATGTCATCCTACACTTCTGAATAGCTGTCCAACTCTTCTCCATGTCCACTCAAGCCTCATGACCTAAAAAGTAGATCATATTGTTTTATACTCCTTAAAACTCTTCAATGGCTTCCCACTACACTTAGAATAAAATTCATACGGTTTAATATAGCTAGAGTGACTATGTAATTGTCTAAACCAGGACATTTTTAAGAGCGAAAAGGGAGTTACTAATAAGTACATTAGGACAACAAGCCTGTGACACCAGATATAGGATCACCCTAAATATAGCCCATCTGGCCACTGCTTACTTTCCAGCCTCTTCTTTCATCCTTTTTCTGTTTATTACTGTGCTCGACAGCAATGGATTTGTTTTAGTTTGTAAAAGTGTAGGCGCTTCAATTCAAGGGCTGCACATGGGCTATTCCATATGCCTAGAATGCTGTTTCCCCACTCTACCTCGCTCTCTCCATCTTAAGCTTCCAGTTTCAGCTTGAATAGAATCTCTTCTATAGAGAGGCTTTCCCTGACCACTCACAATTCAAATAGGTCTCTCTGGTCTTTTTCTTTCATGGCACCCTGCTCTTTCTCTTCATCTCGCTTATCACAGTCTGCAATCTTTTGTTCCTTTTTATGATCTTTTAACATTTTCTCCCTCCCCTCTAGACTTTGAGCCCAATGAGGGCAAGAATTAACTGTGTGTGTTACCTGTCCCTGGAGCATGGCAGGCCTGCAGTAAATACTGATGGAATGAATGAGTGAAAATGTCACAGTTGATATGCAATGGGATCTGACTCCAGAGATCTTGCTTTCACACACCAATCTGCTTCCCCTGATACCTCTGAGTCATCCAGTAATGTTAAATTATAATCTGTATGTATGCATACAAAGGCAAGATTTCTCCTAAATTTAGTTTTTAAAATATCAAAGTCGTGGCTTAAAGGGAATCACCATTATTTACAGGGAACACTCACTTATATGACATTTATGATGATATTGTAAGTGAATGCACTGACTAGCAGCTAGTATTCACTGAACTTGATTGTGTGCTAACACCATGCTCAGCAATCCACGTGCATTATTAATTTAATCTTCACAACCATTCTAAGAGTTAGGTATGATCCCATTTTATAAATGAGGGGACAGAAATCTAACAAGAGGAGTTTCTTCAGTCCCACACGAGCAGTGACTAACTCAAACTTGAACTCAGATTTATTTACGTGTTTTTACCCCAAAGAAAAAGGAACTTTGATAGCAGCTTGCTAGGAGGGCTAGATATGAAAAAGAATTGCTAATATTTAGGATATAGCATAGAGAAAAGGTTGGCAGGACCAGTAAAAGCCCGTATGGTGCAAAAGGCAGGGACAAATTTAAATTTAAAATTGGGAGAACAAAAAGAAATTATTAAAGTAATGGATTGGTTAAAGTAGTTTACCACTTTTAGTAGAAAATATTACTTTATATTAAAAGAAGAAATTTTTCATGGCATAGATATAAATTTTAAATAAAATAGACAATTTGGGGGCTGAGAATTGAACTATGCTAGAGTCAGACAGAGAAATTGATATTCAATGCCCCGCAGTGAGCATTAGTGCAGCACACTGGTTCTCAGATTGATTGACACCAAAATTAGTATTCTGCAATTTGTAATTAGGTGTACGAAGCCAGAGCACTTTAGAGCCATTTGATGTGTTCTCATGCAGGCAGTTTAATTGGTAATGAGATTTACGTGTTGATGTTAGAGCAGCATATAAGAGGCTGAAGGATAATATACTCTTATCTGGTTTCTTTCTAAAGAATGGGTTGCTTTGTGTATACGAAAATGGGATTATATACATATGGGAATACATATCATTTTATACAAATATATAACTAGATATAAATCTTCTAGTAAATTTTCAGTTTAAGAATTAAATATTACAAGAGTCTGTCCAATACGACACTGGTTAAAATAGAATGAATTATTGAGATTCCTTTTATTCATTTCCTTAGATGTTACTAATGGTCAAATGTAATGACAATTAAGTGGAATTTGCAAATAGGCGCATCCTGATTGCCCACAGCTCTTAAATGTCCTCATTAACAAGAGCTAATATGTATATCTCATGTGGAATCTTAATAAATCTCAAATTTTATTTTCAAGTAAAATTATTTTTTACCATTTGCTTTTTATCAAATTTGACTATCAAATTATCAAAATCATTTCCACCATAGAAGTTAGTTTTCAGTTGAAAAGTCCAGATCACAATGAATGTCTTTAGTCTCTATGATAGTGCAGTCATTTAAAAACTAATATCACCTGTAAATATACTTAAATCCATTTCAACTCTGTGAAAGATTGAAAAATAAGAATGGCTACGAATTCTTCATAACTTCTCCTATCAAGTGGTGGAGTATATTGAATCTGGACTTGGTTGTGTGACCTGCTTTGTCTAAAGGAATATTAGTAAATGTGACATAACCAAACACTTGCAAAGTGTGTGCAGGTTGGAGCTTGCCCTGTCTCTTGCTGCTTTTGGAAGCCAGTCACCATATAAAGAAGTCCAGAGCTAACCTGTTAGATGCTGGGGACTTATGGCTCAGTCACCCCTATCACCCAGCCAAATACTAGTAGACATGTGAGTGAGGAATTCCAGGCCCAGTCAGACTCTAGTTGATCTGCCAGGTAAACATAGGGAGATGAGCAGAAGAATCACCAAGCTGAACCCAGCCCAAATAGTCAAGCAAAAAATCATCGGCTAGTAAATTATTTTATATCACTAAATTTAGGGTAGCTTCTTTTTCTTTTTATTTCTTACGCAGCAAAAGCTAACTGATACAAACCTCTACCCAAATATATGGCTGCAATATATGTCAAAGTGTACATCCACAGAACTCAAAATTTACCTAAAGACAAAGTAAACTAGTAGTTTGCATGGCCTTATTTATCTCTTTAATTAGAACGAAAGCTTTTAGGATAAATATAAATCATGAATTAGGTAATAGCAAGTTCTTGTTTGATTAAATAGTAAAATGAACAAGCTAGACTTTCAATTAATATAAAGCTTCTATGCCTTTTGGTTCAGAGGAAGCTTGTGTTTCTAGAAATTTTACATAGAAGTTCAAGATATAAGAATTAGATGGATGGTTCCAACTGTGAATTCAACAAGACAGAGTCATATAATCAACATTCCATTGGTTTTAATAGAACTTTGTAAAAGCTAATTTTTAAAAGTAGCTTTCATTATTTAGGAAACCACTTGATTGGCTATTTGTTTTTTAATCTTCTGATTACTTGTTATACATTATTAGACAGATTTTAGTGTTCTTTTGACCTACACGATTGTCAAATAATTTCGTGTACAGTCAGCTCTCCACAACCATGGGTTTCACATCCATGGATTCAACCAAATACAGATTGAAAATATTTGGGGGAAAAAAAATTCCAGAAAGTTCTAAAAAGCAAAACTTGAATTTGTCACATGAGGAGCACTATATAAATCCATGCAAATGAAATGAAGTACAGGCATACCCTACTGTAGCCTATATGTGAACATAGGTTATATGCAAATACTATGCTTATATTTCATATAAGAAACTTGAGCATCTGTGGATTTAGTGTCCATGGATGGTCCTGGAACCAGCCCTCCAAAGATACTGAGGGATGACTGTACTTCTCTGTTTAAGCATACCTGCTGAGGTACATATGACCTATGTTAAAATTATTTGATCGACGTCAATCAAATAACTATCCACTTGTACCTGCCACTACTAACATGGTACCCAATTTCGGTAAAACCAACATTTTCTCTACTTCTCCAGCTCTTCTCATAGCAGAGCTCCTTTGTATATGTTTAGTAATCTTTTTGATTTCAGGCTGTGTCTACACACAGTGAAATGGCATACTCGTATAAAAAAGTTTTAACTATCACTCCATGAGGCTTATCTTTTACTAGGACAAGTCTTACTGCAGGAAAAGTAGCCAAACTTATGACTTGTCCCTATTCCTGCCAGCTCCTTAAACACTGGAGAGGTTAAAAACAAACAAACAAACAAAAAATCCTTAGAGAGCATTCATTTTTACTGCCTAAATGTTTGTTTAGCATGGCAGTATTTTCCAACTTAAAAAAAAAAAAGTTGACTAAGGTAGCTTACAAAATTGCTTGAGATACATTAAGAATGCACTTCTTTGATATGTCCCACTGAAATGTCTCTCTCTCTCTCTCTCTTTCTCAATCTCTCTCTCTCTCTCTCTCTCTCTCTCTCTCTCACACACACACACACACACACACACACACACACACACACAGAGTGCAGAGTCCATATTTTTGTTCCTAATAATAGTTTAAAGAAGAGACCAACCACAGGCTTCTGCTTACTTTTAACTTTGGTGTATTTGAGACCTGATGTATCTACACATTATCTTTTAGAAGCATAAATGAAGTAACAGCTGTGCTGAATGCAAATCAAAGTAATTCTTGTAACGTCTGAACTGCTATATAATGCAGTACATTTTTGTCAAATTTAACTTTTCCAGCAGTCTGCCAAGGAGGCCCAGAATTCTGAGTGATATATATCTGGTCCTTGGGGAAGGAAGAGGAAGTAGGGGGGTGGAAAGATATTTTCAGGGCTAGACATGATACAGTAGGGTGGGTGGGATCATAGTTTCCTATTCCTAAATTCTTCAAAAGATTTTTGAGCTAAAAGACCCCTGCGAGTTCTATGTCAGAGTAATCAATTCTGAAAACATATTTCACATGTGACAGCCATATGTGAAGCACTTTCACAAAACTTCCACCAGTACACTTCCTCTCTACACAGATGTTCTGTCAAGTAAAAGATGCCATGAGAATCATTTTTGTGATATTTTTACATACTAAACTGGGCTTAACCCATTTCTCTCACTGCATCTTTGCTTCTAAGGGAATGTCACAGAACCCCTCTCTTAGGAAAACATTCTAGTAACATCAGTAAATTTAATCTTTGCTAGCGGCCATTAACAGGGAATAGAATTTAATATCCACCCACAACTATCTAACGACTAGTTAAAAAATTCGTATCATAATTTCATAAGTATTACAATCATAAATGAAAGAAGAAGAAATCAGCCATACCACATAAATAAAATTGTGCAATAAGCTACGTGTAGAAGAGATGAGCACTTACAAGAATTATATAAATAAGAATTACCAACATCTCCAGATAACAAAGGGGGCCAAGGACAAAGTTACTACCGAAATCAGTAATAAAGAAAGCAGTTCAGGTAATAAAATCAAAGGAATTTTAGAATTAGAGCACCCCCGCCCCCAAGTACAAAAGTCTTTCATTTACTTAGTGGTTCCTGCCAGGGATGCCCCAGAGGCCGGAACGGTCTTAGGATGGGAATCTCTCTGCCAATCTCTCTTTCCAAATAGTGGACACTTCCTTGCAGGGGCAACCGAGCCTCACCTATGCGTGTTTTCCAGGTGGCAGGGGCACCGCTTGTCACATTTAATGCCGTAGAGTCCTTCTGGACACAGGCGCGCCTCACAGCGGTCACCAGAAAAGCCTGCTTCGCAGAGGCACGAGCCACTCACGTGATAACACTTCCCTCCATTGACACACTGGCAGGTCTCAGCACAACGAACTCCGTACGTACCAACGGGACACTCATCCTGGCACCTATCAAGCAGGTGGAAGGGTAACATAGATTAGTTAAAACCATCTAACTAATGGTTCTAACTAATGTGAAAACAGTCAATTCAGATAGGCATTGTTATGTATAAATCAAAACTACTTTGGGGACTCAATGTTTATTTAGTGATTGTACCTTTACAGGTGTGAGAAACATTGAGATGAATTACTCTGGCTTTATAGATAATAGTAACAGCGATACGACCTGTTCAAAGAAATAACAAAAACAAAATTATAAGCTTGGGAAATAAAGCACGTTTTGTACATAGTGCTTGCCAAAGGTGTATATAGCATTTTAGTAGATATCAGGAGAGGGAGAAAAGAAATTATCCAAGTGTTAGTCCCATCTCAGAATTAGGAAATCAAAAATGTTTTCCCCGTTCCAAAGAGAAAACTTGGTAGCAAATTTGAAACTAATTCTAATTCTGTTGGCTTTCATGTGGACATTAATTTTTAATCTCAGCCACGTGTCTGCTTTTTTCAAAGCTGAATGGTAATCATTGCTCCTCATTTAGAAAGTTATATAACTAGTAAACAAAGTCCTCTTTAGATTAGGGAAAGTCTGAGCTATTGCAATCAGGCCCTCAGTTCTGAGTCTGGGGAGCAGCAGGAGCTGGTAGGTCGTAGGAAGGCTTGGGGTTTCCTAACACAAAAGTTTTGTTAAGTGGGGTTTTGTCCTCTGTTGGGAAGAAGAGCTGCCAAATGAAAAGGAGGAAATATCAGACATCAAAAATTTACTTTATTGTCTTTTTAAAAATGACATTAGAGCTCAGTCCCAAAGGAGGGCATGCTCAGGGTAAGCTGGGTCAGGTGGGAAGCTGAATTGTTAGAAAGAATAATGTTAGAGAACAGAAAATTATCATTGCTCCATAGAAAGCAGGACTAGTTCTCAGCCAGCCTAGTATCTTTTGGGCCAGGCAAGGTGACTTGATGGAGCTTTCTGCAACAGGAGCACTACCTGCGAAGGGAGAGGGAGCTGGGATCTCATGTAGCTGAGCACTCGACAGTAGTAGGGTAACACTTTGTGAATCTTAGCCACCACTTCCTACATGGCTCTCAAGTCATGCCAGACCCAGAGTGTAAAATGTAGGTCAGCGCTGCACTTTTCAGACGGATATAATGTAAGCAGCAAGTGCAAAACAAATTCAAGCGTGCTTAAAAGCAATAGCAAAGGAGCTGAAAAGTCAACTTTTCCCACACACATCTGTATATTTTTAATGATAGGGTGTGATTAATAACAATAAGAGGACTGGGTAGGAATTCTATTTAAGTGTAGAGGATAAATCTTGAGAATTCTTTGATACTTTGCTGGTTAACTCTGACTCTAGCATATATTTAATGTGAGAGAGACAAGGAAAGGAGCCTCTTGCAAGTTAGATTTCACAGATTCTAGACATCTTTATGTGTTTAATAGGCAAAGTCTTCAAATCAACTGCTCAACAAACCATTAGATAAGTTCTGGAGTAATTGCACTAACATTTAGCATAAAAATCAGTTGTGCGCTTTAAAGTTACGCATAAGTCTACCTATTTTTAGACCAGAGTATTTTTAAAAGGTACTCTATTTTTAGCTTGTTAGATGCTTTAACAATCCAAGTCTCTTAGTTTATTCCTTAAAGATGTAAACTTTAGAGAAAGAAATGCTGAGGTACAATAATTTGGTCTCACTGTGACTCTGCCAAATGCTAGCAAGACAACTTTGCAACCTGTTGCAAGTCAGTATCAAAAAAAAAAAAAAGGACAAGATGAAATAATATTGCTTTCTCCCTTTAACATGGATTTGAAAACAAACCCAAATGCTAAGCATTGGACTGCATGACTTAACTTAGTAAATAGCACAGCTCTTAAAATGGATGAACCGGCCATAGCTGGAAACCTGGAAAAGTGTCAGCTACCAAATGACCGGCAACCAGTATGTGTATTTTACCATGTCTTGGCAGAGGCTTCCTTTTCTCTGGGAAAACAATATTCATAATAGCTGGTCCTGACCCTATTTATCTTTCTAATACATAATTAAATATACTACTAGTTTGTGTTATAAATGCCAAAAAGCCATTTGCATTTTACTCACTCA
>NW_006436298.1:48036883-48050832 GCF_000325575.1 Pteropus alecto | reverse complement strand
TCCTGCTTCTTTTTTGTCAATATTGTACTTGTAAGAGAATCTTGTTAATAATAGTTGTGTCTATTTCCATCTACCAAACCAAAATGGTAGGGTATCTTTCTAGAAGTAGTCATTTTTCATCTTGAAAATAAACACGATCATGAAGTAGCTTCATCCTTTCCGATTGACTGAGTTAAAAGTCTTTGTCAAGCGATCTTCTCTTCCTTTATGGGTCTTCTAACAAAAAGAAGCATCATTTCCCTGGGAATTTTATGACCTTAAGTGTTGTTTTTGTGGTCCCAAGTGGAACAAGAAATGCTATCTTAGGAACCAGTAAAAGAGGAAATACATTTTCTTAGGAGAGATGACAGAGAGGCAGATAAAGATATAGCAATAAATATTGGCTATGGTAGAAATATGGAAATTTGGAGTTTCTATATATTTTTTAGATTTTAGACAATGCCCTGGAATTGGGGAAAATGGATAAGAATTAAGTAAAGATAAACTAATAAAACATGACACCCATCTGCAAACCAGTGAGGGTCACAAGTTTGCTTTAATGCCATTTCAATGATTATATTACATCTTATTACGAACTTATGGAAAAGGAGATGAGTTAGCATATAAGGAGTGGCAGCTTCTCTTTCTCCCTTGTCCTTATAAACATGTCCCTTCCTAGAGTTACTGGAATAATTGGGCCAAACGATGATTTAGTGTGAACGAATCACTTTCCTCATTAAATTTGGAAGCAGTGGATCAGCCCCCTGCTTTTCAGACATCTGGAACTGCTGCGCTGGAGAAAATATAAGAAGCACTGGGCAAGAGCCAACTTTTCCTCAGTCCTAGATACAGGAAAGAGTTCCCCCACTGAAGACCAACGCTGCATCCCTGCAATTCCTGTCTATTATTTCTGACTTTGCCTCCTCTCACCCACATTACGCTTCACTTTGAGAGTAGTGCAGACACAAGCATGGCAGGAGAATCTTGGGTTTCACCTTGATGGAGTTGTCTAATTGATTGATCTACAGATCTGTCCATCCAGCTAACACTTATGGAGCATCAGTTATGTACATGGACTCCAGCTAGGCCAGGAAAGGCCTGAGTGATTCCATGACAAACCATTAGCATCTAAAATACATTTTTAACCCTTGCAGAAGAGTTTTCGTGAAGATCCAGAAACTATCCTCTCTTTACTCTTGCTTGTCTGTGCCACTTTACATTTCCCTTATCACAGTGTCCTCTCAACCTTTTCACAAACCCCAAAGCCTATTATTTGTGTATCCCATGAGCAGCTCTGCCTGCCTACAAGGTGCCTGTTTTGTGTTTTCTGTTTGTCCACTGTCTGGGAGAGCTGTTCCCACATCCTGGGAATGCTTTGCTGGAAACGCCAGCGGTGGTACCTTCTCCTCCAGGCAGCATAGCAGCCCTCTAGCCTAACCTCAGTGATCGAGTTACTCTGACTTTTCAAAAGGGGAAATGGCACATTGAGACCCTGTGCCTTTCCCCACACTTCCAGCCACAAATTGCCCCATAACCACGCATTTTTTCCCTTTCATAGCAATAAATGTGCTATTGTCATTGAATGTGTATGTCTGTGTGAACTCTAGAAACCAGATGGGCACAGCCTAATTGAAAACAGAGAGCAGCCATCAGCTCATCAGAAAAACAATAGTTACAAGAACAACCCAAGAAGCAAGTTCCCTCTTCATTTTCTCTATCTTTCTCTGGCTCTTTTCTTCCTTGCCTCAAATCTAAAATTCACCTGAAGATGAGCTGTTATTCTTTTTCCCTGCTCTCCAAATAAAATAAGCAGAAGCTTGTGCCTTATATGTTTATTGTTTTTGTGTTGTCTCAAATTCGAGACTTAAATCCCTAGAGGGCAAATAACAATTATATTTAAATTTTTAGTGCCCTAAATATTACACAATGGTTTAGGATTCTATGTAGTCCTGTGCCTCTCCTTTCCTGACTCATCTTTCTATAACAAGACATTAATGCCACATGGATCCAGAGCTCATCTAACAATCACATACACCCAAAATACAACCATAAACCAGGACATAGATCACAAACGCTTTCTGAGTAGCCTAATTACATATTATAAAAACCATGCACTAAAGGTGTCAATAATTTATAATATCAAAAAATTAAAGGAAAAATAATTATATTAACAACAAAAGATGTAAAAGCTTTCAATGAAATTAAACAGATATTACTAACAAAAGTTCCTAATAAAAAATAGGTATCAATAAAACCACTCAAGCATGAAAAGATAGTTTACTAAGAAACAATAATAAACATGCAGCTATACTGAAGCCATTTCCCATAAAAATATGAACAACGCAGGAATTCCTACTTTTATCTCTTTTGTCAATATTGATTTAAAAGTTTTAATTAATGCAATAATTTGAGAAAATGAAATAATTATTATAAATATTGGAAAAAAGATTAACATCTTTATTTGCAGATGATGAAATAACTTTAGCGTTGGCTAAAAATAACACTAGAGTTAACTTATAAAAGTCATAAAATTAGACCAGAATTTTAGAAAGAAAAAAAAGAGGGAAAAAGGTTGAAGGAATTCTTAGTTCAGATATCACCAAAACATAATGATAGCTAATTTATACAGTTCCTAAACATTACTCAAATTGATAAACACTAAGATTTACATAGCTCATAGAAATCACCCAACTATAATAATAGCTAACATTTATAAGTTTTAGCACTGTTCTAAATGCTTCGATATACTTATTTAATCCTTATAACAATCCTGGAGAAAAGTAGAATTTTCTGAACATTACAGATGAGGCTGTTTTTAAAGACACAGGTTCCAAAATCTTTGTTTTTAGCCATTATACTCTTTTGCCTCTCAAGTCTCTTTTGTCAAATTTTACACTCACATCCAATGAACTTGGTTATCTAGTCTTCCAGGATATAACAGATTAGAGAGAAAATTAAAAGATTTAAGGTGAGCAAAACTCTCAGGGGTTAACATTTTACCATCTAATACAAAAAATGACCAACAGTGAATGTAAGAATCACGTGAGCACAGTCATTTGTTCTGATTTCATGTGGGACCAAGAGCCCTATAAGCCCCATCAGATCTTACTCTACTGCTACCATACAATAAAATGACTGATATTCTTAACAGAATACTGAATCATAAGAAGATAATATTATGCCCAACATACTTTTTAAAGAGATCTAAGTACACGTGCCATTTAAAAATAAATCTATCAAAAAGTTTAAAAGGTAAGAAGTTTGGTGCTTGAAGTGGCTGTCCTAAACACTCAACTGTTTAGAATGACATATTCATCGTGGGTTCTGAATGGCTGATATATTATTATTATTAATTATTATTAATATTATGAATGCTTTCTGTTCATCTTGAATTCACCATCACTATCTATGTCTATGACTCAGTTTCTATGCAGAGTTGGGAAAAAATCTGTCAAACATGCTGATACCTTATAGATAGATGCTTCTGGAATACGATAGAGTAGTAACAGACGCATGGTAGCAGAGGTGTTCCCTAAACTCTTCAAGCTTTCCTTTCATACCATTACAAACGGAGAAATACAAGACTGTCCCTTACCGTTCTCCTGTGTATCCTCGACTGCAGTGACATTGGCCTGTGGTGGCATCACACGTCCCTCCATTATGGCACTGACATTCTTGTGAACAGTTCTTTCCAAAGCGACCCTCAGGGCAAGGCTGGCCACACACTGTGCCCTGCATTCAAAGAGATTTGGAAAATTAGATGGGCCTCCTGCCAGGGAAAGACCAGAGGAGAAGGGAGAAAAGAGAAGAAAAATAAAGAGAAGAAGCAGCATAGAAACGGGGCTGCAAGAAAGGAGATTTTAGGACACAAAACCTCTGTTCATCATCTTAAAAATGTTAGAAATTTGAAATTGACTTATTTACTTAGTAAGCCTAAATCTCAAAATAGATTCAAAGATGGCAGAATAGTGATCTTAAAAAACACCCATGTTAAAAAAACTAAAGCTTAAGATAGAGTTACATCAGATTATTAGGATAACTTAAGGAATTTATAAACCCGCCTAAGTGATCTTCCTTGTGTCTTACATGTACAATAAGTCAACCATACTTATTGAGCATCCATTACATAAACAGCAACATCTGGTGCAAATGGAATATCCAAATGCTTTACCATATGTTCTGGAGAAAATACACATTATCATTGGCTTTGTTTCTTATAATATGAATAACGTAAAATAGAAATTTTGTGTACCTGAATTAACAATAACGTTGCCTTAGAAATGTTACTTCTATAGGAATGAACCTAGACATGTTATTTCAGAAGAAAAACACTTTTATTTTCAGCAGGTTTGACAGACATTGCTGGGCTGAGGTCAATAGGAAAGCTTATTTCCTGGAGAGAAAAATCAAGAGAGTAACTTGGACATGTCTCCTCACCCTAGAAGCTGTCTATCTTGTCAGGTACTGTCATATTTATTCTAATGCTATATGGGAAAGAATAAGATACTGTACCAATAAACCTAGGAAATTACTATTTTCTACTTCACTTGGCTACATGACTTGGGCTTGTAGCCTTTCATCTATTTATTAGAGTTATTGTTAAAGCAAACAACATATCCCAAATAACAGAGATTTTTAAAATGTTTTAACTGTTGGCAGCTGTAGCTTTGTTGTCTTTCTCTCTAAAAAAAGGCAGGCTGTGGGCATTCTGAAATTGGAGGCTTGCAAACACCAGATGGTTTTGTAAATGTTTATTCTGGATAGCATAAGAAAATACATTTCCTCTAACTCCTGGCTACCCACAAAGGCAGTTGGTGTGCTAATTAAGTCTCTTCTGGTGGTTTCTATCTATCTACAAACAGGGAAAGTTCTTCCACAGACTCTTGGAACCAAAAAGCCTTTGAGAGATGATTCGAATCAACGCTTAACTGAGAATCATTTATGTGTCAAGTATAGTGCTTACACTCTGAGAATCAAAGATAAGGTCATAACCCTTAGTTAGCTGACAATGTGGTGAGGGAGACAGATGTAAAAATAACTCTAATCCCTCCAGTGGAGCACAACATATTAACATGACTGAAGGAATAATATGCTAAGGGTCAAACAGTGATAAACAGGGGTTCTGGTGAAAATTCTACTCTCTCAGGAGCTTACTCTAACTACTCAAATTTTGTAAAGGTCCCACATAAGCTTCAGAGATGCTGTTGAAATGTTTATGACTGTGGATTAATGTGAGCAAACAGCTTTAAGTGGGACATTATTTCTACTAGTTGAAATATATATGTGTGTGTGCATAACAGGAATATATATTCATCTTTGAAAAGCATGTAGGATGATAGCACAAATAAAATATTGTAAAGAGAAGTAGAAGTTTAGCTTAGCTTTACACAGAAGAATGACCTGAAGCATTCACTAAGAAACTCCCATCAAGGCAGAGGGCCCAAAGTATAAGAAAGGCTCCACTGGGCTGATGGAGACGGCCATCTGCCCACCTACTAGGTCTCACAGTCCAAGCCTGTGGTTACCACTACCTCACAATCATGATCCCAAGAAAAAGAAAGCTTCAATCTCAAGATGAGGCAACTCTACATTCAATGTCTACGCAAAAGTTCTAGGAGTAGAAAGCCTACAGCTCCTCTCTGGACACTCTGCTACCCCAGCAAATCTCTTCCTTTGCCAAGGGCTAAGCAATGACCAATGTGCACAAAAGGTTGAATATAAGAAATGAAAGAAGAGGAGGAGTCAGAGATAATTCAGCATTTCTACCTTGGACCACTAAGAGAGAAGTGTTGATTTTAACTAAGATTTAAAAAAAAAAAAAAAAAGACAGAAGAGCTGTTGCCTTAAGAAGGCTTGGTTGTACGACAAGTTGGATGGACCAGCTTGAACCAGCTCGGTGCTCCTTCAATAGCTCCCTTGTGCACCTCATCATCAGGCTCTCAATAAAAGGCACTCAGTCCGACTTTGTTGCTTCACAGAATTTCTCCAGGCTCTGCCTCCAGAATCAGACCTTGTCTTGCCTTCTTACTGTTTCCAACTCTCACATTTGTTTTCCACTTGTCCCAGTGGTCTGAACATCTTGAACTTCCCCTTACTTTCCATGATTCTCACTGGGAAGTGGACTCCAGTTCTGCCTTGCTCCATGCCTAGCCTCCAAGGGCAATGCCAGACCAGTTCCATCCCATTGGCTACACAGGCTCCAGCCTGGATGCGACTCAGATAGATGGTGGCTTCATGTCTATAGGTATTCTAGGTTGGGGTGTCTAAAAGGATAGTGACAAATACATGTCTTGGCTCAGGTGAGGTCAAGTCCAGATTTGGGGAAATCAGCAGACGACTGTTAAAGCCAGGGCTCTGGATGAGATTTCCAGAGATTTATAGTGAGGAAAGAGAAGAAAAAGGCTGAAATCTAGGAAACACTACAATAGAGTAGAATGTAGAAGAGGGAGGATTAGGAAAAGAGATCTTTAGTAAGACAGGTAAGTGGAGGGGAAAGAAAGAGATTAAGAAAGGGTGGTGGATGAGCGACAGTGTTAAAATCTTTGGAGAAATGAAGCAAATGAGAATAGAAGAATGGAATGAGAATGGGTTCGGCAATTAAGAAGCCACTGTGACCCTGTCAGAGCGGCTTCCCTACAGCCCATGAACATAGAGAGGGATCATGAGGTAAACTGCTCTTTTGCTATTTGTTTGTTAATGAAGAAAACAGACATTGGTCATTCACATTTCTGCCTTCAAGCATACATGCACAAACTAAATTAGAGAAATAAGAATGAAAATTATTTGCTGAGAGAAATCTAGTCAGTAAACCAGCTGTGGCATTGTGCCTTCTGCATAACACTAAGTCTGAGTGATGCTACATAAAAAGAAGAATATCATGGTCAAAGTTTGGGAAGTAGAGCTTCCTCTTGGATTATCATATTAAAGGCTCTGAGAAGTTTAGCAACACTTGGGAAACTTGGTTTAACCTCAAACTGTCTCCAGATTTACATGACCTGGTAACTTTTTCATATAACACTTATTCTGGCAAGAATAATGCTCTCAAAGAAAAATGGTGATCCACAGAATGTAATTATGAAAATGATTATTTAAATGCACCCAGTTTTTAACAGCTCTGACCGTCATGTGTAAGACAGGTATATCCCTTTTATATCCTGAGGGGAAGGAAAATCAGGACAGATGGTCTACTATCTTTTCCCATAAGGGCCTTTAGTGCACTTCAAGTTCAGGATTGAATCACCTTCTACCTTCTCTGGACTAAAAGATTCCAGCTTTGAAATGATTGAGTAGTTCCAATTTTGAAACCTTTAATCGCCGATGTAACTTTCTTCTGTGCTAAAGTCCTTCACATGCGTTTTCACTTGTGTATCTTGAAACGTAACTTTGGGAGGGAGGAGGGGGAGCTTACCAGCCAGCCAGGAGGGCAAGAGCATTCTCCGGTGACGTGATGACACACTCCTCCATTTTGGCAGGGGCATCTCTGCTCACACTGTGGACCATGCTTGCCAGGGGGACAGAGATCCTCACAGCTGAGGGATTAATGTTTGACAAAGGACACCATTATTTATCCAACCACTTGACCCTTAGGTTCACAGACACAAGAGCACCCAGGGCCCTAAAATAGACAATCTTTCTCTGTTCAACATTGTTCATTTCATTAACATCCAGAGCATTAATCATATTGGCTAGAAGGGTCTTTGAGACCCTAGTTCTTCTCTTTGTTTAGGGGTATTTTCTAAAGAAACCCTTTCAGTCTGAGGGGACTCTGTCCTATCCAGGACACCGGAAATGACTCCAGTTGGACAAACACTCCTTGGTGACAGGAGCTTTCCATGTAACTTTTATAAAGCCCACGTATTTCATTTGAAGTCTACTCTGTTGTTGTGCCCTTGTTCTAACCTCGAAGGAGATTGAAACATGTGTATACCACCCACTCTGTACACATATTTTTCATAACCAAGTTTCAGCATTCTCTTCTTCAGACTGACCAGTCTCCATTCTTTTCATGCCCCTTTCCCATACCGTATGAATGAAGCTTCTTCTAAGCCTTAATTGTCGTTTTGCTCTCCTGTGAAATTGCTCCAAGTTTCCCAAAGCCCTATTCAATTGCAGCCTTGATAAAAACCCATAAAAGCAATATTAACAATTAAAGAGTTTGAGATGATCATCCATTCTTCTAAAAATCAGGGCTTTCTAGGCCAATGCAATTTTTTCTTTAGCTCTACTTTATAGCCCTAGTACTGCCAGCAGGAAGTATTTACCTAATCAGCCACATTTTTTTTTTTTTCAAGTTTCAGTTGTGTGATTTACAAGTGTAATTTTCTCCGTATGGAAATAAGATTTTTCTATCTCCTACTTTCATTGTCAAATTCTGCCTCTTATTCTGTTTGTGAATATAGATGCTCCTCGACTTATGATGGGGTTATGTCCTGATAAACCTACTGTAACTTGAAAACATACTAAGTTCAAAATGCATTTAATATACCTAATCTACTAAATATTGTACTTAGCCTAGCCTACCTTAAACACTCTCAGAACACTTCCATTAGCCAACGGTTGGGCAAAATCATCTAACACAATAAATATGCTGTAGAGTATCGAATGTTTACCCTCATGATCGCGTGACTGACTGGGAGCTGTAGCTCACCGCCACTGCCCAGAATCACCAGAGAGTATCTTACCACATATCGCTGCTCTGGGAAAAGATCAAAATCCAAAATCCAAAGTAATCAAAGTATGATATCTACTAAATGCCTATTGCTTTCACACCATTGTAAAGTTGAAAATCATAAGTTGAACCATTGTAAGTTGAGGACCATCTATATAAGCAAACCAAAGAACGCCCTTTCCACAAAATAAAGTAGTGGGGGTTAAATGATTGCTTCAGAGTTCTCCAGAAGGAATTAAACTATCTGTGTGCACAGATCCTACACAGATGTCATACGTACATTTTTACAATCACAAAGAAACACATGTATCTACGGGCATTGAATAACCCAGTTAACCTTTTATCACGGACTATTTCCAACATCTTCCCCCTTTCCTCTTTCTAAGGCACTGAACCCATCTAGTTTTATCCAGCTAATTAATTTGTCACAGAGAGCAGAACAATATGGACCATTAACTGCCAGCCATTGTAAAATGAATGCAATCATGGGAGAATAAAAGTGGAACTTTTAATCTGCCCAACAATCCCAAAATATTGCCATTCAATACAACATCCTGGCCCTCTCTAGTTTTGCCCTTCCGAGAGCAAAGCATGGGAGCCGGCCCTTCGACTCTGGCTGGATTCTGATGTTCAAAGGTTAAACAGTAGGAGCACTTAGTGGCCATGACTGCTGATCTCCATATCTGTGCCTGGACTTACACTCTCAGTAACTCTACAGGCAGTAATAGAAACAGAAGCATAAGAATTATTATGGTGGCAGCAGCACGAATAGAGAGGGTGGGTGAGCTCTGCCGTGCCGCTCTGTCACTTACAAGGCTCCGGTGTATCCCGGTGGGCAGCGGCATTCCCCTGTGACGTGATCACAGGTGGCTCCATTCTGGCACTGGCATCTCTGATGGCAGTCATTACCGTAGGTGCCCTGCTCACAGCGGTCTTCGCAGCGCCAGCCCCGGAAGCCAGCGGCACAGTGGCAAGCCCCCGTGATGGGGTTGCACAGAGCCTTATTTTTGCACTGGCACCGGCTGCTGCAATGAGGTCCCCAGTGATCACCATCACAGGCTGAGGTTGAGAAAGAAACGGTGGAAGACATGAGAGTATTGGTGTGGGTGATAGCAAGCTCTTCAGATCCAGCTTTCCTCCCCTTTGGAGAGAATGGCTTGAAAACTCCCTTCATCACCATTCTTTAGCTGGGCACCAGGGCCCCAGCAGCAACCCAGGGCAACGCTTCGCAGACTGGTGCTCAGCACTAAGTGGACCACTTCCTGTCACTCCACTGCTTAAGTGTAACTGCATTTTCCAGCTCTATGCCTTTGCTCAACCTGTTCCCTGCACCTGGAGTGTTGAGCTTGATGTGGCTAGAGTAACTGGCTAGGGGAAGGTGTAAGTGGTTGCCGGGTCGGGGGAGGAGGCAGGCGAGGTAATGGTCAGCTCATGCAGGGACTTTAATGCACTCTAAAAAGTTTGGATTGCGTCTTATGGACAAGGTTTGGTAGTAAAGGATTTGAAGCAATGAGGAACAATGTAGATTTGCCTCCTCGTAAGGTGAGCTGACTACAGTGTGAGGAAAGGGCAGGAAGGAGTCAACAATGAGAGGCAGGGAGATCAGGCAAGAGGAATCGGAGTAGTTCAGATCAGTGAGGGGGTCTGACCTCAGGCAGTGATCACGAAGAGCAAGAAGGGACCCACGGGCAGAGCTACTGAGGAGTGGACCGACACTGCCACAGGCCTGGGCCGAGCTCTCTCAAAGGAAACAGCTGATCTACTCTCAAGTTATCAATCAAAATATGGACGGGGAGATAGCCGGAAAAGGCAGGAAAAAAATTGACTGAAATGTTGAAATTCACTGACTTATTTTTAAAATAAGACAAACCTGAAACTGAATATGGACAGCAAATAAAGAAATAATAGGCACATGGAACCAGGTAAAATAAAGGTAGAAAACAGCATTTGAAAGATAGGTTTAAAATTACAGTTACAAAAAAAAAGATAGAGTGGCTGCAATTCAATTCAACGAGTAGGAAAAGGAGAGCAGGGAAGGGAAAAAAAACCTCAATCCCAAACAGTCTAAAAATTATAAAGGGTGACGATAAGCAAAACCTACTCTTAATATGCATTGCCTAGTCAGCTGTGTGTTTATTTATTAATTAGATGCTATAAAAATCACTAGGGAAGAGGCACCCTGCCTAGAGCTCTAAGGATAAATCCCTTTTATGATTAAAAAAAGTATCATTTCATAAAAACTTTGTAACTTCAATAGATCTAGAATAAACTTAAAAAAAAAAAACTAGGCTCACAGCAAACAACATATTACATGTGCAGGATTCATTTTCCAATATGAGAACCTACCTTTCATTTCATATCAAAAGGTTTAAATTAATAATTTTGTTTTTAATCAGTATGGCTTTGGTCTCATTAGCACTTTAATAAACATATTTTAACACAATTAAAAACAATGAGAGAGAATAATTGAACCTAAAGCAAATCAAGAAAGCAATTACCTAAGAACTCAAAATCTTCTTTCACAAAATAAGATTAAGTGGTAGTTCCAAGATAAGATTTAGGCCTAATTGTTATTCATATGAGTTGTTTCTTTTATTGCCTATGGATATGGATAAAGAACTTTTTTTCAACTGCAACTTTTTGAATCTAGGATGCATTCTTTAAAAAAAAGTCACCTAGAATGTTCCTTTACATTCTCTTAGCTATCCCAATTAGAGAAAAATCTATCCTGTTTTTAAAGTCCACCAAAGTAAATTACACAGTTCTTTGTAATTTGTTCCCTGATTCATCTATCCTAAGAGTAAGGAAAACTCTTACTCTGTCAGCCAAACCTGTTTTCCTATAATTTGATGCTTTCTTTCTCCTGTCCTGCTCATAGTATAGTCAATCCAGTTCATCGCTGTTCTCTGTATTATAAATGATCTTATTCCTGAAACATGAATGCATCCCATCCTTGCCCCTGCTCTTTGCTAGACTAAATACTATAGCCTCAGTACTTTTACTTATTTTTTTTAAAGTTTATTCAGTTTCACTCATTTTCTTTGCTAAATGTTCTCCAAAGTTTCCATATCCCTCTCAGCTTCTGGTAGCCTCAGATATTAAATTAAACACCCACTTTTTCCTTATATAATGAAGGATTAATTGATTGATACACACACACACACACACACACACACACACCATTTTTAGCTAATAATATTACCTTGATCAGAATATCAATATCACATCAAAAGGATATTTAAAACTCGTGATGAGTTAAGAGTTCTTTTTCCCCAATGTGACACTGTGATAAGAGAGGGCCAGAACACGAATGTTTTACAGAATGTTTGACGACAACAGGAGAGTGGCAGGAAGAGGTGCTGAGAGGAACTGGTCTCTCCTCTCCATCATGACCCATTTCCACATCCCACTCAGCAGCTTCTCTCCCAGCAGAGCAGTCATGCAGAGACCGGTTCTATTTTCTTGGGATTTGATTAAAAAACAAAAACGAAACCCTTAATATATCTCATGACAGAAGTTGATAACTATCAGCATCAAAGAAAGGGTTTCAGGCTTTTAAAGAAATATTATCACGCCGACATGGTTAATTTCCTGGCTATATCTAAGCACTGTGGTATGCTTTGAAGTGACAGCTTCTCCCCTTGGGACTGTATTTCTCTAAAAGGCCACTGATACAAGGGCCTCACAATGTATTCACTGGGCACCAACATGAGCTATGCTAGAAGGAAAAATCCCCATACAGAAATTTATAGACAAATAGGCAGGAAGTGGAATGAGTAGGATACAGAAGCCTGGCTTGAATTTAGGCATCGCTCTGACTTCCTCTCTTTTCTTCATTTGTCATATTTAACCACTTCGACACATCCATTTTTTAAATGTACCCCAGTGAGTTACATAGTTTATCTCACAAAGCCAGCTTTCTTCCCTGGTTACTACAAATACTAGGGTATGTTGACTGTCTAGACAAGAGGCAGAATTTATTCCTTACGTTTAGTGCCAAGCTTAACCAATTATCTCGAATTCAAGTACTGTGTTTGGAAAGACAGTTTGGAGAGAATCTGAACTCGAATCATCTGACATCTTTTACTTAACGCCTCACTCTAATTTCAAGGGGCAAGTATTTCACTCCTCAAGAAAAAAATGACAGGGTTGGTTACTCTCACTGACCACTTAAAAAAAAAAAAAAGGTGTTTAACATGGAAATAGTTTGAATATCCTAAGAGGAAAAGGTAAATGGACAAAATTTTGTTTCAGATTAAAGTGTAAAAGACCCAAATGTGATTAAGGGAGTGATGACTCATTTTCAGCTCTTACTATGCTAACAGCTAGAACTGGGCTATGAGATGCAATGTGCCCAGATTCCTGCAGATGTGTCAGGAGATAGCTGAATGAGGGTCTCTGACAGCATGGACAACTTGCTCTATTAAGCTCTCATAATAAGTTGGAAACAAGAGGAATTTAATACTACTGACTAATATCAGAAATATAGAGTTCATGCTACAACCCTTAGTGACAACTAGCAGAGCACTGGATCCTCTCAAGATAATGGATTCACCATGAAGCCCTTCTATTGCTAAAACTTCCAATGATGCCAGTAACCACAGGTTACGTTCATGTACTGAGTACTAAAATTTACTCAAGTGATAACTCTTAAGTACTTGCCATATGTAGGCCATGGTACTAGGCTTAGAATTAAAAGGAGAACAAAAAGAGTTCATGCTTCTAGAAGCTTACAGTTGAGTGGCAGAGGCACCAAGTTGCTAGGCAATAAAATACCCCGTGATAAGCAGTAAGGTAAGGGTATGGACTAGGAACGATGGAAAATGCAGAAATGACATTTAACCAGTGTTGGCGAGTTGGGAAAGGCTTTCCAGCTAAAATGATGTCTAAGCTGAGACTGAAAGGCCATATTAGGTAAAGGATAGAGAATTTCTATAAAGAGGGGGACTGGAAGGGGAGGGAGTTTGCAGGAGGTGTTATATTCAGAGAGAATGATACATGCAACCAACCACCAGAAGGCTTTTAAATAGCAAATGTCCACGAGTGCCTTCTTGAGCTTCTACGTTATTGTATCATGACCACTATCATCTCTCTTAGTTACATGCACAATAAGAAGTAGTATGAAATAAGCAGAGATGGAGAGATATTAGACATGTCCTCTCCCTCCATGTGCCCTTTGCAGTCTTCTAAGCTCAGCCCAGAAACCTCTGTCTTTCAGGTACATGTCTCAAACCCAACCTGAGATGCTTTCTGAAAATAGCGTTATACATATTCCATGACACCCATTCATATCTCTTGATAC
>NW_006436298.1:47977371-48036135 GCF_000325575.1 Pteropus alecto | reverse complement strand
AAAAGAGATATAGAAGAATATTTACTGAACTTTAAAGATGTTAACAATATCATAATTGTAAAAAGTAGATTAAAAAACAATATGTACCCACATGATATCACTTATATGTGGGATATAAACCTAAAAGCAACAAATGAACAGGACAAACAAAGAGAGATTCATAGACATGGACTATAGACTAGTGGCTGCCAGAGGGTAGAGAGGGGAGGGAGGAGAGGAGAGATAGATGGGGTAAAAGGCTTCAAATATAGAGGGGTAGGGGAGGGTGAAGTGGGTAAAGGGGATCAAATATATGGTAGTTGAAGGAAACTGGACTTTGAGTGGTAAACAGAATAGAATATACAGATGTCAAATTATAATGTACACCTGAAAAGTATATAATTGTATTAACCAATGTTACCCCAATAAACTTAATTTAAAAAAAAAAACCCAATATGTACCACATGATCCAATTTTAGCAACATATAAGAATGAACCAGATAAAATTGTCATTAATTTAGGTCAAAAATGGCCAAATATCAGCAACTATATTTGTAGAGCCAGATGGGTGCTAGAGTAATCAGGGGGATCATTTCATAAATTATATAAATGTCTAACCATTGTACTATATTCCTGAAACTAATATAAAATAAAAAAATACTAAAACATGGCCAAATATCAGCAATTATATGTGGTTGAACCTAACATCTGGGGAAGGAAGGAGAATGAAAAAGACAGAGACAGGTGTCGAAAGGCTTTACAGTCAAATGGTACCACTGGGGACCTCTGGGTCTTAAGACTATGTATGATTTTTCTTTTATTCGTTTGAATTAACTAGATGTTCTAAATATTCTACAGTCAACATGTATCCTAAGGGAAAGGCGAGGAAAAATGATTTGATCAGAGGGAGAAAAATGACACAGATGATAGAGGATCTGTTCATCCCTCTGGCGACCAAATCAAAATTGTGATGGAAACAAGGAGCAGCAGCAAGAAAAAATTGCCTGGGATCTAGAAGAACAAGCCATACAACTACGGAGAAATCCAAGAAAGCACCCTGCAACGGCAGAAAGTAGGACGGGGCAAGGACACAGGGCCACCGCGTCTCCAGTGGCTGAGTGAGACTGAGGCTGCCGCAGCGGCAGACGTCTCTTAAAGGGGCTGCGTCTGCGAGCGGATTTTCATGGTGACGGACCTGCTTGCTCTGAGCACCAGTGCGGGTTTGGCTGCACGCAAAGGACACCTGGGACTTACAGGGAGACATTGTCCAAGTGAGGGCCTTGGTGAGACTTGCTCTATAAAGAAGTGCCAGCGGTATCCATTGTCCTCTGATGAGCCCTCCCCTCTCCCAGTGCAGGGACACAGCACATACCATAGCCAAGAGGTCTTCAAACTGGATAACAGAGGTCGCTCAGTCCAGAGGATTCCCTGAAACCCTGCCTCTCCCAACTCACGGCCCCACCCAAGCCACATACAGGTATATTCTCAGTGAGTCAGGTGCTCCTTGCTGAGCAGTGCCTAGACTCACACTGGAGCCAGCTGGCCTCGGTTTCTGGTGTGGCCTTTTGAGGTAACTATAAGCACAGCATCTGTGGATTGCTTGCTGAATCTTAACGGGTTGGGCTAAGTTTGACCTATAGCTGAACCCCTCTTAGGACTGTGCCACTGGACAGACACCTCCTTCACAAATCCACACTAATAAGACCGGGAGACTTAGGAGCTTTGCTTAGTACGTAGAAACAGACACAGAAAGGCAGCCAAAATGGGAAGACAAAGAAGTGGAAGCCATATGAGGGAACAGAACAGAGATCCAGATATAATGTAGTCAAGTAATCTAAGAGATGCAGAGCTCAAAACACTGGTTATAAAGATGCTCAATGAACATTTGGGAAGTGTAGAGAACTTCAACAAAGAGATAAAAACATAAAAATGGAAATGGAAATTATAAAAGGAAACCAATCTGAGATGAAGAACACATTATCTGAGATGAGAAGTATATTAAATGGAATAAACAAAGGAGCATATGGAACATATGAGACAATATTAAGGGTCCAAATATCTGTCTGATCAGCATTACTGAAGAAAATCAAGATGTTAACAGCTGTTTGAGAAAATAATGATGGAAGATTTCCCCATCCTGGTGAAGGAAATGGATGGACATAAAACCCCAGGAAGCTCAGAGAATCCCAAAAATCAGGGATCTAAAGAGGCCCACACCAAGACACATCAAAATTAAAATGCCAAAAGTTAAGCACAAAGAAAGAATCTTAAAAGCAGCAAGAGAAAAACAGATAGTTACTTATAAGGGAAAACCCATAAGACTGGCAGTTGATTTCTCAAAAGAAACTATGCAGGACAGAAGGGCTTGGCAAAAAAATATTTGACAGGATGAAGACCCAGGATCTACAATCAAGAAAAATTTATCCAGCAAAAGCTATCATTTAGAGTTGAAGGACAGATAAAGAGCTTCCCAGACAAAAATAAGCTAAAGAGATTTATCACCACCAAGCCAGTATTATAAGAAACGTTGGAGGGACTTCTTTAAGAAGAGAAAACATGTATCAAAAATAGGAATAAAGAATGGTAACAACTACATTCCTATCAATAAGTACCTCAAATGGAAAAGAATTAAGTGCTCCACTAAAAGAGAGAGGACAGATAAAGAGCTTCCCAGACAAAAATAAGCTAAAGGGATTTATCACCACCAAGCCAGTATTATAAGAAATGTTGGAGGGACTTCTTTAAGAAGAGAAAACATGTATCAAAAATAGGAATAAAGAATGGTAACAACTACATTCCTATCAATAAGTACCTCAAGTGGAAAAGAATTAAGTGCTCCACTAAAAGATAGAGGGGATGAATAGAAAGAAAAACAAGACCCCCACATGTTGCCTATAAGAGACTCACTTCAGATTAAAATAAACACACAGACTAAAAGTAAGATGATAGAAAAAGATATTGCTTTGATGGACCTAAAAGTTACTTAAGTCAGACAGAGAAAGATAAACACTATATGATTTTACTTATATGTGAGTTCTAAGGAATAAAAAGAACAAACTAATGAAAAACAGACTCACAAATATAGTGAACAATTTGATGACAGACAGAGGGGATGGGGTTTGAGGGAATAGTGGACAATTTGATGATGGACAGAGGGGAGGGAGCTTGTGGGGCTGGGAGAATGGAGTGAAGGGTTAAAGAAGTACAAATTAGTAGCTAATGGATGATCACAGGGATGGGGAGCACGGCATAGGGAATGCAGTTAGCATTAATATGTTGGCTAAGTGCAGGATCAGAGGAAGGAGGGAGCAATTGGGGTGATCGTTTTACCAACTATATAGATGTCTAACCAATGTACTGTATACTTGAAACTAATTAAAATAGACAAATTTTTAAAAAATGGTTTGATCTGCAGAGCATTTATATTGTGCCAGGTTCTGTGCTCCATGCTTTACACACCTCTTTCCAGTCCTCACAGCAATTATAAGTGGGGATCTTTATCACATTTAGCATACTTTAGAACATTTAAGTAAAATGTTGAAAATCACCCAACTAGTAAGTGGTGGCATCAGTATTCAAATCTAAGACTTTCTGCAAACAAAAGTCTAAGCACGTTTCAAGAGACCGTTCTTCTCCTGAAGTAGTGAGATTATATATATTTTGGTCAAACATAATATGCTATAATTATGGTTTTCATCTAATATGATCCATTAAGGCAAAGTAGCAAATGATAAGACCTTTCACAAACAAGCCTTTGGGGTCAGCCAATGACACAGTACTCAAGGACACTGAAAATAGGAAATTACCTCAGTAGTGAGAACATGGGGTGTTTCTCAAAAAGAAAATAAAATTAAGGAGGTGGTCAGATCTGAAGAACTTTTGTAAGTAGATAATGATTGTATACAAACAAAATAGCCAGTAAGCTTACTGTGAAAATAATATTGATGCCATTAGCTTTCAGAATACATGGACCTGAAAACCAAGGCCATATGTTACCTAGCACATGGTTTGCACTCAAGATATATTTGTCGAATGAATGAAAGTGATTGTGGATATAGAGCACTATAACTTTCACAAGCAGAGAAGCCTATAAGACCATCATAACAATTCTAGGTACTTTCTGCTCTCCTAACCCACATCAAACCCTCAGACCAATTTTCTATTCAAAGGATTGGAAGAGACAGAAGGGGTTCTAAGACAGACTGAGTTTCAAACATGTGTTCACTTTATGCGGCTATTTTATTTAAACCTCATAATAACACTCAATGAGATAAGTATAATTTTTCCAACATTTCATGTGCAAAATGGGCTCAGATGATAATTCGCTCAAAGTTGCTCAGTGTTCAAGGGGCAAAAGCAAGGGTTGAACCCCAACCTACCAATGCCTCCAAAGCTGCAATCCTCCCCCTCACCGTGCAGAACATTCTGAGTGAACGATTCTTGTCAATTATAAAACCTGATATCAGTGCACATTAACTGCTTCTGCCTGGTTTCCGAAGGGGAAGAGTCTAAGACAAAATTCTCACAGATGTTTGAAAAATAATACTTGTTGGCCCAAAATGACAGTTCTCGGGCTTCAAAGTGTTAGTAGCAGGTTCATCAGAATGGTTTTGATAAGGAATGTCCCAACATATCTCTAGCTGCTCATAGTATGAATGAAAACGAGGCATTAGGAAAAAATCTTTGAACAAATGAGAGATCATTTAGTAAACCTCTTGTCTTTGCATAGACAAAGAATAAAGAAAGGAACACAATCAGAGATAAATAGAAAGGCCAAACAGATGCGCTGGCAGAAGGAACAAGGACGTGTTAATATATCATTTTGTGCAAATGATTCCTTCGTTAAGAAAAAAGAAAACAAAAAAAGGAAGGGAAAGGATGAAATCATTTTTCTCTTAGTAAAAGGAGTGATGTAGTAATGTTTACCATCAAGTTCACCTTGTTACAAAATTCATCAATCACCAGCTGGCTCAAGGAGAATGTGTAATGATTTAGCATTAGATAGACCTGGACTCCAGCCAGGCCACCACCACTTCATAGCCACGGAACCTTGAGCAAGTCTCCGACCTTTGTTATACTTAATTTTCTTTTTGTAAAATGGAGATGTTGGAATGAACTAATTACTTAAAAAGCACGTGTCGTTATGTATGACACAGCACGGATTAGTAGCAGCAGAAATTTTATTCCATGGTTGACACACTGGAACATCCATCCCAGAAAAAAGAACACTCTAGAAAAACATCCCCCAGCTGTATACGAAGCTGGAATAACAGGCCTGTCGTGGGTTTGTGTTGTTTGTCTTGCATGAATCATTCATACCAAAAAGGACAACTTGGTTCTCACAATGTGAATTTCAAAAACAAATTGCCTAGTAACTCCATGTAATGAAAACAAGCCCTGATATCACCCTTTCATTCATTTTTACAATAGCCAATTGGAAAAAGCACAGGTCTGCAACAAAACCTAGAGTTACCTCACATTCTGTTTTTAAATGTCAATTAAAAACTGGATTTAGCGGTTTCCCACTTGCTGATGATTAATGTGTCCAGAGGTATAGGCTTGGACATGGGGCCAAGAAATGTAAAAGGAGGAACTCAGAAACAAACACGTGAATCTTAGTAATTCTTTCTTTAGCATAAATAAAAAAGATGGTCATAAATAATCTGGCCAAATCTGGCCATACTAGTAGGCACCAATCCCAATGACTTAATTTTGCTTCAGATTATCTATGGCCACTAAGACCACAGAGCAGCCTTGAAACACAATTTGAAGTATAAGATGCTTTTTTAAAGCAACTGGTTCTGAATTGCGGAGAGCAACAAAAGTACCCAATTCTGTGTACTTGTGTTAGGTCTAAACAAACCCTAGGTGAACTGAGCATTTCAGTTTTTATTTGCTTTGTTTTGTTTTTTCTTGGTTTAATACTTCTGGGATCTAAGAAGTAAAATTGTAGAAGCATTAAAGGTTCAAGAACCTTGTGGATACATCTCTACTGGATACAGCAGGATAATGTATTGAATCTTGGATCTCAAGTTTATCATAGGGAAAGTGATGTCAGTTTATAATATATAACTACACTCACCAGGGTTGCTGTTTGAAGTAACTAAAATTATAAATGCCCTTAATGTACGAATGTCAAGTAGCTATTAGGATACATCAGTCAGCTATACTGACTTGAAAATATATTTTTACTTGGAGCCTTGCCATGACGTTCTCCACTGACTTTAAACACAGGAAAATCTGTGACTATGAGAGAAATTGCTAGGGGAGAAAATTTAGCCCTTCATATTCTAATGACAAAGCACAAATAAGTCACTTTCAAGGAAATATCTTTACAGAGTAATTGTCTTTTAGAAGAGACCAAATCATTTTCTGCTATCTCAAAGGATACAAAAAAACATGGTTCTTCCTGAAATATACACCCTTTCTTCCTAAACCTTAGTTCCCGGAGTCTCTTTTATCTCCCTGTGATTTTGTTCCCCGTGCTTGAGGCTAACAAGGCAATGGTGTGTCATTCCCTTTGTTCATGTAGAAGAAAAGATCCTCATTCAAAATATCGAGTGCTTTAAAAATAAAACAACTTTGTAAAGCTTCTCCATCCATGAAGAAGAACAATAAAAATGTATTTTCCAGATCCTCTGAAAGCACTAAAACCTCACGTCCTTCACATGTCAAAAAACCCACTGGGAGAGCTGACAAAGTGCCAAGAGTCACTGTGGACAACCACTCAGCACTGTTTATAAAATACTATTCAGTGGCTGAGAGAGGACTTTTATTCTCCTTGAAAAAATGTTTGTTAAATGAATTTTCAAAGCAACACTGTCATTTTATAACTTCAGTGTATGCTTATCTTAAATTACAGACCAGCGAAAAGGGTGTGAAATGTTTATTCTTTAATGTGTCTAAGTGTTAATGTTGATGTCTCTCTATGAGAGAACATGATAACCCTAGAGCAGGAAAGTCTCAAGGATATAAACTGTAGGCTGGGATTAAGTAAGGGATTTGGGGGAATTACATTTATTCACTGAAGTCAAAAGAATAAACATTATCAGGAGCCATCACAGGATGTCTTGCTTTATAAAGTCTTGCCATATTTTCATTCTTTTGCTCATTTATTCTTTGATTAGAAATGTATTAAGCATCTTCTATGGCTACTAAGTTCTATTTGTCGAGCACTTACTACTTGCTCCTGCCTAAGACATATTCTACAGCTAAGATTTCTTTATCTATTGGAAGTGCCTGGCCCACAGTGAGAATTATCACAAAAGAATGTTTTAAGTGTCACAGTGCACAGGAGACTCGAGGAATACAGAGGGCCTATGTGTACCACACTTTTGGGAGGAGAAGGAAAGGGGAGATGGCCTCCTGAGGAGGTGGGGTGCTATATTGAGGTGAGCACTGAAGGAGAAGTACTCAGGACTCCCAGTGCAAGTACTTAGTATCTTCATTCCAGATGTGAGAAACCAAAGATCTTAAATAATTTGTTTAAAATCTCATAGTAAGAAAACTACTCCTCAAACCTTCACTGCCAGCTGAAAAATTTAATATCATTTTCTTGAAAACAAAACAAAACAAAACAAACAACTACAGAAGACCACAAGTAATACTATAACAAAGGCTCATAAATCCACAACCTAGAATTCACTGTTGGGAACACTGCATCACATGTGCTTCCTCATTTAGCCGTAAGAAGTCTCCTTTGTCTTCCTTCTGCCTGGTTCTCAGTGTTTTCTCTCCTCCTTCTCCATAGATAACCAATGTCATAATTTTAATGTGTATCCTTCCAGTCTGTGCGTGTGTCTAGAAATATATTGCATTATATTATATATTTATTTGCTTTATATAAAATGTATATGTCACTGCGCATCTCACCTTTCTCAATATTATATTAAGATCTGCTAATACTGATACATCTGCTAATATAGTGGAATGCTTTATAGCAGTTTATAGGAATGAATGGTTATATAGCATTCTGCTATATTAACAGCTTCCAATTAATATAGCATAATTTTATAAACATTTAACATATAAATTTTTTTTTTTTTTTAGTTCATGATATTTATTATTGGGTTGGTTTACAGAAAAGCTTTTCCCCACTGCTAACTGAGGCATAAGAATAGGTGTTTGTTTCATGGGACCTCCCTTTAGAACATTTATTTTAGAAAAATCATAAAACTGTCTACATCAGAGGAGATAGCAGTCCGAGTTTTATAAGTGAGGAGGGCTGGAGACAGGAGTGCAGTTTCATCCTTCAGTGGCTGCGGCCAAAGAGGGTGTGTAGTACTTGGGGGAGTTCCTGCCGCAGATGCACCTGGCCTCGGGCGGCAGCTGGCACAGGGGCTGTATAGCAGAATTTTATAAACATTTTATAAATAGAATAATTTTATAAAATAAATTTATCTTTTCCCATATTCATGGCCAGTTTTAGTTTTTTTCTCCCCAAATTTTCACTCTTACGAAGATGCAAATATATACCCTAGTACATGTATGCAAGGGTTTCTCTAAAGTATATAGACAAATTATAAAGAAATAGAAATAAAATTACTGGATCACATGGTGTTCACCAATTAAAATTTTACTCTGAGGACAGCCAAATTGCACTCTAGAGTTATTCTGCCAATTTACCCTCGTGATAGAGATGTGTGGAAGCTTCTTTTCATATCTTTGTCAATACTTGATATTGTCAGACTTCTTAACTTTTGCTAATCTGATGGTAAAAAATGACATCTTGTTCCTTTGTCATGCACTTCACTGATTTTTACAAAGAATCATATTCTTATATGCTCATTAGCCAATTAGGTTTTCTTGCCTCTGAATGACTTTATTGCACCCTTTGCCTACTGTAAAGTTGAGGGATTTTTTTTTTAAATTGATTTGTGGGAGTTCTTTACATTTTCTATATACTAATCATTTGTTTTACATATTGCAAAAATCTTTTCCCATTCTCTGGTTTATCTTTTAACTTTGCTTATGGTATCTTCTGTCTTAAATAACTTTTCTACTTTGATATGATCTAATTATTCTAAGAACTAATTTACGGCATGGATAAATCTGATTGATGTAATACTAATTTTACAACACAAGATTCCTTTTTTTAAGCAGCTGCTTTTCTTTAACGTATGAACAAAAATTCGCAGTTATAAGTAACATTAAGCTCAAGCCAGTTCCATTAAAATTTAAATTTTCTTTGCAAGTTATGTCCACTAGCTATGTGGAACAGTAGGGAGTAGTAAAACCATCGGGTTTCACAAAAATTTAAAATGATACCACTCATTTATGGTCCAAGAATGAGGCTGTTGTAACCTCTACTTACTATTTCCTATTTACTTTATTGGAGTCAATATTACTTTCTACCCCTTATTAGTATTATACATGTCACACATGATTAATTTGCTCTAGCACATAGATACAAATGCTCAAACTTTAAAATATCCACAAGGTTTTCAATGATTTAAAAGATATGTTGACCAACAAAGGAAAAATCGTGAATAGTTTTTTTCTTATTTACACTGAGGAAATTTCCAAGTATTTAAAAAAATTATTTGAGATACCCACAAACAATAAGAAACCACAGATAATCATGAAAGATGTGTGTAGTACATGCCTCTGTGTCAGCTCTGACTCCTGGAGACCCTGTGAATGAGTGATGTCCACAATGTCCTGCCCTCAATGGCCCCACTCAGCTCCTATAGATCATGCCTATGGCTCTTTTATGGAGTAAGTCCATCTCATATTTGGTCTCCCTCTTTTCTATTTTTCTCAGCATTATTGTCTTTTCCAAAGACCCTTGCCTTCTCATGATGTGCCCAAAGTTAGACAGCTTTAGTTTTGTCATTTTTGTCTCCAGTGATGTTTCTGGCTTAACTTACTCTAGGATCTACTTGCTCATCTTTCTGGTGGTTTAGGGTATCCTTAGAACTCTCCTCCAACATCCTATTTCAAATGAATTGGACTATATAATAAACCAGAGCACTTAATTCCAGCCAATTAACAACATAACCCCATAAGATAGATGCATGTATCTCTACTAAAATCAGGTATTATCCTACCCCGTTTTACAAGTAAGGTAACAAGCAAGGCTAAAGGACCGGCTAATATATACAATATCGTTATTTCACTCTAAGCAGAACAGCCAGGAAGCACATCATTGGTGCCAGAAAATGGTTGCTATGTAATTTGAAATAATTTGTAGTCTGAATTGCATTGCCTAACTTCTTACTGTTTATACACCATGTTGGTTCTACATTGTCATGTAAAATTTCCACCTTGAGAAGTAATATGCGAACGTTTAGATGGCAAATTGTTAACCATTCTCCATTCAAATTAGGGCTAACTTTCAAAACTTTTCTTAGTCATGAGGCCACCATTTCAGAAGTCACACCCCCCACATGAGTAATAATCTTGATGCTTATACTACATACTTTCCTCTCTTGAGGGCGAGAAGCTCTCACATCCACATCTTCCTCAAAGTTCATGGAAACCACATCTAGTGCATCTTGCCTGGCTTCTACAGTTTCATTACAGCTGCCAGTTTATGGGCAAGAAATTTTCAGCTAAGTCACCGAGGATGAATGAGCCTACATGACACATGGACAAGGTGAATCCTGAAGCCACAGGAGCCTGAGAGCTACGTCAAGGCCACTGAAGGTCACTTAAGTGGCCTTCCGGCCACTTTAGGTCATGCTCTTTCTCTAGAAGACCTTTGACTAATTCCTCTTAACTTCTCTGGATACTTTGGCTTATCTATTTGTGTGTGTGCTCCCAGTTCTTCTACAAAACCTAAAGCACCTTGAAAGAAGAGACAGTCTTCCTCATCTCTCATATCTCATTTGCACATCCATCACTGCTCCTGGAACATTGAACCCTTCACTTCTTTCTTCCACAAATATTTACTTACCATTACCGTGTACCCAGCACTGTGCTGGACATTAGGTGAATAAATAAGCTAGACAGCAGTGAATAAAACGGACAAAATCCATGCTTTTATGGGGCTTACATCCTGGAAGGGAATACACACACAAAATAAATAAAATAATTTCAAATAGTGCCATAAAAAGAAAAGCTAAAAAGGTGATGCAATAGAAAGTAATGGAGGAACACTATATACGGAGGTCAGGGAAAGCCTCTCGTGATGGCAGCAATTAAACTGAGACCTAATTGACCTAAAGAGCCGGCCATGTAAAGATCCATGGAGATGAGTATTCCAGGCAGGAGAAATATCAAGTGCAAAAGCAGAAGTAAAACTAGTGGTTTTAAGAAAGAAAGGTAGAGGCTGGGCAGTGCGATACCCAGAGCAGCAGTGGGATGACAAGGGATTGGGGAGATGGGGTAGGACAGATCTAACAAGGCCTGGTGGATCACAGTCAGGGCTATGGATTTTATTTTGACTCTAATGGGAAATGCTGGAGAGTTTTGAGAATGAGAGCAGCTTGATCTGAAGTACATTTTTACAGATCGCTCTGGACTCACTTGAGAGAACTGACTCTAGTGGGGTCTGAGTAGATGTACCAGCAAAGAGACTATCGTGGTCACTAATTTAAAGAGAGTGGTGGCTTGGATCCAAGTGGCAGCAGTAGAGATAGTGAGAAAAGGTTAGATTTTTTTTTATATTTTGAGGTTGAGCAAGATGTGCTGATAAATGGATGTGGAGGGATATTACACAAACCAGAAATAAAAAAAACCAATAACAAAAAAATCAATAAATGATTTGGAATGGAGTTAAATCACATGACAGCCCAGCCTTGTTTTTACGGCCACTGCATGTGAACTGACACGTACAAGTAGCATAAATGTTTATTGTGTTCTCACTGTGCCAGAAGCAATATAAACCAGACACAAATTCATGTGGTAAGGACGGACATCCATGGTCAGAGGTTGAGAATAGCATAAAAAACTGTTCCAGGGCTGTCTGGGGAGCCTCTTGGCAAGTGACTGTGGACAGAGAGAGCCTTCTGCTAAAGAAGGGCATGTCTTGCAGGATGAAGTAAGATATCCACAAAGAGCCCCCCACCCGTTGACCAGTCCAAAGGCTGGACTGGTATGAAGAGGTCTGTTGGAAGCCAAGTGTGTCACACAAGAAAGCGCAAGAAAAGTACCATTTACTGAGCCATTATGCTACCAGGCATAGTGCTGAGAACTGAAGAGGTATTGCGTCATTTAATCCTCACAAGCATATGAAGTAGATACTCTTATCCTTATTTTAGGCATAAGGAAAGTGAGGCTTAATTTCAACAGGGAAGTTGGGGAAAAGGGATGGAGGAGGCACTCTGCTCCTCCAGAGAGTAACCAAGAACAGCCCAGATTTCAGATGCCTTCAGAAAAGCAAAATCAGCAGTTTCTGTCTGTAACTTCTATCAAAATACTTGAGCAGTCCATCAGTAAAACTGCTTTTGGGCAGTTCTGATGAACCCTTCTGAGCTCAATCCTTCCCACTCATCATCAATGTCCTGCCCCCATGCCCGTGAACCCAAACAATGTACTCTTATCCTTGCTGCTCCATCAACCTGATTTCTAAAGTAATTCTGACAGAGTGATGGGTATGTTAATGACTTGCCGTGAGGACCAGGCTCTGAGTGCCTTCTCTCTCCAGACAACATTGATCGGCTATTGTGTCCAGTCAATAGACTTTTACAACAAACCTTTCTGGGGAGCAAGTCGGCTTTTTGTGCCTTAGGATTTCTGACTTGTAATATCCTTCAAATGGATTCCCTGATTCGAATATCCTGCAGGCAAAATCTTATTACCTACACTGTGCTGCACAGCGTGTCTGCTTTATATAAAAGGTTATCAGTGTTCCTACCATGGTACCTGAAAATATTTGAGCTAGTCTTGCCTCCTAGGCATGTTTTCACTACGTCCAAGTACATTTAACCAGAAATGCTACTGGTGACTCAATAAAACCCACTTTGGATTTTCTAAACCAAAATTAATTTTCATTTGTGCCTCTCTTTGGTCCTAATGTCAAAAGCCTGAGAAACAAACATTTGAAAACTGTTTGCTGGCTGCTGGTTGATTTAGGACTTTTCCTTGTGTTTTGGATGTGCCCTATAGCCAGAGGAGAAATAAATTTCCCTATAGATGTTCAGAAAATCATAAACAGGATTATATAGATTGAAAGAACTAATGTTATTGCTACTCAAAGAAAAGATTTAAAGGGTTTCCAACCCAAAAAAAGTGTCAGAGATTGCACATATGTATTTATTAGAGTAAATCACTCATAGAATCACAGACTTGAAAGGGATTGTAAATATAATCTGACTCAACATTCTAAATTTCACAAATGAAGAAATTAAAAATTACAAATGAGTCCAATCGAATTGATATCATTTAAAAATTCATCATCTCTAATGTCAGTTTGCCCTCAACATCTCTCAAGAAATTTATTTTAATATTTGTCTGGTGGTGTCAGCCCCTGCTTCCTGCTCTCATTCCCCTCAGTGCCCTTGTCATTTTCGCTAATTCTCCTTTCCGACTTCAGGAAGCACCATACCCTTGTGGTTAAAGTTACTGACTGAATGAGATGTGAGTCTTTCTCCACCATTTACCAGATGTATAGGCGAGTGATTTTGTTTTTCTGCACTGCCATTCCCTCGTCCGTAAAATAGAAACAAGAATTGTAACCATCTCGCTGTCTGTTGTGCACATTTAATGTCATTTCCGTAAAGTCCTTACAATGATGCTTGGCACATGCTAAGTGCTTAATAAAGGAGAACTATTACTGTCATCATCATCATCAACAGTGTGACCCAACTTCTACTCCCCTGAGTATCAGTGGATTATCTCTCCTCCCAGCTTACCAAGGGAAGAAAGGTCATCTAATATGAACTCCCTCACATACTCATTCCCTTCACCCACCAGCACCTCGATACTAGAAACTTATCAACTGCCCTGCCAGCCACTCTTTTCCTCATTCTGTTGGGAATAGGAAGTATTTCTTCCTGCTAATCAGTTCCGAGGATCCTGTCCCATCCCCAACTGTCTTCTCAGGAGCTTTGTTCTCTCAATTAATGATCCTCTCTCTCAGCTAAGTCTTCGGCCTCTCCTTCTTTTCTTTTACCACCTTCTCAGCCCCTAAGTCTTTTTTACCTTAAAACACAAACAATAGCAAATAAACACAAAACTTTCTCTTAAACCTACATTTGCCTTTTACTAACTCCCTCTTTGCCCCTTCCTGTTGGCTTCTCAGCTAAGTTTCTGGAAGAGTAGTCTATACTTTATCATCTTCCTTTCATTACCCCTCACCCTGTAGTGATATATAAGGCCTCTCTTGCCTTCGTCCACCTAGAAAACCTCTAATTACCTTACCCAACTCCATTTTTAGCTTCCTCAAGCCACCTTTTCTACTGAGGGTAATAAAATGTCTTCCTCAGGGTAAGACATTCACACTGCCATCTCCTTTTCTCAAAGTCTGAGCTTCGTGCCACACTTGTTTCCTTATCCCTAGCATCCAATACAGTCCCTTGCACACAGTAATCACTCATTGAAAGTTCACATCATGAACACACATATAACCTCAGAATCATACAGAATCATACCATTTATTCATTCTAATGATCTGGAACAAATATTTACTGTGTTCCAACCATATGCCAAGCACAAGGGAGGTTAAAGAGATCAATAACACAATTCCTGACCTCCAGGAATTGTTTGTCATCTAGTGAGGGAGGAAGAGAAATAGAGGATTGATGACCATACAGAGATTGATGGGAGAAAGAGGGGGGAAGAAGAGAGAGAGAGAGAGAGAGAGACAGAGACAGAGAGACAGAGAGACAGAGACAGAGAGACAGAGAGATGAGAGGAGGGACGGGACAGATGGAGGGAAGACAGATTAATGTCATATAAGCTAGGGTATATATTAGGATGCCAATAAAAGTAAAATATGTGTGCGCTTTTTAAAAAAATCATTTAATCCAATTTAAAAAGAAGCAATATGTTTGAGTCTAGTCAAATAAATCATGATTTCACTCCAGGGGAACAAACTTGGTACAGTTGACACCCCTAGTTCTTTATACAGAGAATACACTGAGACCCAGAACACTGACTGTATATCATATATAAGAATCCTTCCCTCCACTGACAAGATAAATAGTCAGATTAAGTCTCCAAAGGAAGCTTCTGTAAACCTGTACATGTGAAAGTATCTGTTAATTCCTTAATCTCCCATGGATATTAAGAAGGAAAAAAAAAATAGAGAGAGCTGTGTGTGACAATAATCAATTTATTGCCATCTGATCATTTTAGGCTCTTAATGTAAATAAAAGGAATTACTCTCTGGCTGGAATAATTGATCCTGATTATCAAGGGTAAACTGGATTGCTATTACACGATGGGAAAAAGGAAAGCTATGTGCAGAAACCGAGGGGCTCTGGGGGCACCACTTAGTACCTACGTGCCCATAGTAAAGGTTAATAGAAATCGTCACCGATTTTTAAAAAGGCAGAACTGAGAATTCAGATCCTTCGAGATTGAAGGTTTAAGTCACTCTGTCAGGTAAAGAACTCCAAGCAGGTGAGGTCTGGGCTAAGAAGGGGGGAAATACAGAATGGGGGAGTGGAAAAGAAAACCACACATATAATTAGTTTTGTGACTAATGACATGAAGAGGGGCCTGCAGTAGTTTTTAATATTTTCTATCTGCTTGTTATAGGAATATATTTTTAGATGCTATTTTCCCCCCATTCTTTCCATTTTTATTTTATATACAAGTTGTTTAACATTAACTTTAGTGTCTAGATAACGACATTCAGTAAAACTATGACTGAATTTGAGGAAAATTAATGTAATCAGCAATAGATACACAACTGTTGGGACTTGTATCTCCTCATTTGGCAAAGACAGTGAGAAGGTCTTGTAAGACTGATAGTTACATCTTATTAAATGGAAACAGAGAGTTGTTTTGTTGATGTACAATAATTCAAACATGCATAGAACTATGCATAGAGGAGTAACCAAAGGTGTGGACTGCAACAGTTAACACTTTACTGCCTCTCAGTGCTAAATTTATCTTTCATTGTCTACTCTACAAAAATGAATGTGAACCCTTTAAATATTTTTCCTTTGCCTGCTGGCTGAATATTAAGTTTCTGTAGAGGGTGCTGGAGAGATATTCCAGGAGGTGTTTTCCATCCTGGTTCCAGTGTGCTAGCTCAGCTGTCTCCTGCAGTGCACATAACTTCTCCGGCTGCCAGCTTCTGCCATGTAAGCACAGTCGGAGAGGCTTCTCCAGCATCTGGTTCAGTAGCACCTATAGCTTTCACAGTGCCCAGTGTCTGCAACAGAAGCAGCTTCCCCAGCCCGGCTCCAGGCTCCAACAGCACAGGCAGCTTCTCTACCATCCAGTGAGCGACGGTTGTACCTTCTCTAACAAGGTCTGGATCACACCCCTGGTGAGGTTCCTTTTGGGTATTCTATCTCAGCCCTAGGAGTAGTGGATGCTCCTTAGATCAGCTACTCCTGTCTTGTTTTGAGTGCTATTTACTTCGTACTAGCCAATTGCTCATTACTCCAATCTTCTGTTATAGTTATAATTCTTTTTTAATAAACTTTCCCCATCCAAGTTACTATGTGTCCCAGTGGCAAGGAACATCCCCAGAATCCAGATCTTGGTTTCTAAATACCATTCTCCAATGGCTCATTCCAGGGCTGAGGCAGGAAAAACACAATATGAGCTTGGAGCATCCTATTACCAGAAGGTAAGGAAATGCTCAAAACAAAAACTCAAAAACAAACAAATAAAAGGATGGGAGCATGTCACCTCAAAGAAATCCCAGTCTCCAAAGCTGGAACAATTTGACCAATGAAAACAAATATTGGCTCATAACCCAAAATATCATATAAATATACATGAGTCCATACTGATATAACTAAACGATGGAGTAAATACGGAAAAGACAAATCTTCCTTACAGAAGAGTTCCAAATAACATATGTAGACACTCACCTCCCAAAGATGTGAGCTTAATTCCTGCCCTTCACCCTTGAGGGCAGGCTAGACTTAGTGACTTGCTTTCCAAAGAATAGAGTTAAAAAAAAAAAGAAAAATAGTAACTGTGGAGAAACCTGGCAAGCACTACACATCAGCAAGTGAAGAAGGTTAACTAGGTGCTGACATTATTATGATATCATATGAATGCCATGATACCCCTGATACAATGTAATAAAAAAGGCATTTCACCTCAGTGATATTCTTTTTAAAACCCATAATACTCCTAGTCTCATGATGAGAAAAACACCAGACAAACAGACTGGGGGCCATTCTACAGGATGCCTGGCCAGTAATCCTCAAAGCTGCCAACGTAATGGAAAACAATGACTTAGAAATTGTCACAGACCAGAGGAGACAGGGGGAGACATGACAATGAAATGCAGTGTTGTGCCTTGGATTAGGTCCTGGAATGGAAAGAAGATGTTAATAAAAAACTGACAAAATCCAAATAAAGTCTGGGGTTTATCTCACAGTAACGTACCAATGTCGGTTTCTCAGTATGACAAACTAACAGTAAGATGTTAACAAGGGGGAAAACTGAATGTGGGTTAATGAGAACGCTCTACTATCTTTGCAACTTTTCTGTAAATATAAAATTGTTCCAAAATAAAATGTTTACTGGAAAAAAAAACACTACTGTGGTTACTGTCTCCTGATTGAATACTGACTGATACAGGGAACGAGTTTGAGCAATCATTTTATAGACCTAATATATATCTGTAATAGTAGAGTAATTGCCACAAATCACAGGTAACAAGACCCAGTGCTCGAGCTCAGAATAGCATTTTCTTTTGTGCTTAAAAAAAGTGTCAGAAATGTTTTCTCAGAACATCTTTGAAAGCTTCAGATATCCATTCATGTTTATTTATGTTTTTGTTCATTATAAAAGAGCCAAAACATGAGTTGTAGAGAATAACCTAGAATTTGCCTCGATATCATCTTCCAGGACTGAAAGAACACGTGTTTTCAGAATTCTAGAGGCTTCATTCAAAAATCAGTAAACTCCTAAATAAAGCGGTTTATTTTCTAGAAGGCCTAAATTAATTCTAGAGAGTCTGAAACCCATGTAGGCTTTTGTTTTGTTTACACAAGCATTCTTCAGTCTGATCTCTTAACTCGAAGTAGGCTGCCGTTCTTCTGAGACCAAGCATGAATACAACTAAAATTATTCCACATCATTTTTTTGCCCTGGAATTAGTAACGAACCTCACTTTTCAAATGACAAATACATCCATTCTTCTCTTTCCCACTAGTTTATATAATAATGTTATTTTTCCTCAAAATGTGTAGGCACAACTGATTTTTAAGCTGGAAAAGTCCATGAAAGCCACATCCCATTTGAGGTCAGTTGGCCAGAAAAATGGACAGGAGCCAAATCCCACATCCCAAACATTTTGCCTCAATAGCATGTGAACACAGTGCCCACTCTCCTCCTAGACTCCAACAGAAGCAAAACAAAGCCCTGCAAGACAGACACACATTGGGATTGGAAGTCTGTTGGGGGCAGAAAGACACACACACACACACACACACACACACCTCTCTCTCTCTCTCTCTCTCTCTCTCTCTCTCTCTCTCTCTCTCTCTCTCTCTCTCTCTCTCTCTCTCTCTCTCTCTCTCTCTCTCTCTCTCTCTCTCTCTCTCGCTCTCTCTCGCTCTCTCTCTCTCTCTCACTCACTCACTTTCTAAGATATGATAAAAAGGCTCCGTCACACAGAATATTCTGTGCACAGACAGCGCAAGGACTTCCCCTGGAAATGCTGTTTCAGGGACAGCCAAGAGATCGCAACACTAAAACAAGCAGTTCTAATAAGATAAAGACTCATCTCCCGATTCCAAATGTAAGCTAGTAAAAATTCTTAAAACCAGCTTATCTATACAGCTTGAAGTCCTTTTGGACTAGTTTCAGACAATTGTTTTGCAGCAATGAGGACAAAGTTGTGCTGTCATGAGAGTCTGCCAATTTTTAAAACTATTATTTCCTTTCTCTAAACAACGGTTTGTGCATTAAAATTTAGTTGCACTTTGATTTCCTCTCGCATTTCTCAAAGCAAAAAGAAATATAAAGGAATAGGAAGTATACACAGAGTTAGCCAGAAAACTTAAGCTTTAACTGTGAAATTTACAAAAGCAACTATATTTACTACGTGACATTCCATCATTTAATACTCATAATAAATAATTTGGGGTTTTAAGTGCAACCCGCTTATAGTTCAAAATATCATTATTTAGAATTATAATTCGACATAACAGAGACAGATTATATACTATATTACATTTAATTTAATACCAAGCTGTTCATAAATTTTCATTTGTTACCAGTATTCCTCCCCAAGTTATCCCAGCAAATACTCATTTGCATCTCAGAATGCAGAGATAAATATGTTAAGCATTGAAAAATATCAATTTTACTTCTGAATTAAAACTAACATGTGGAAAATTTTAATCATCAATAGACAAATCGAGAAGTAAAAATAGAACTTTAGAATGCAATAGCTATGTTGCCATAACTGCCCTACTCTGGAAAAAGCATTTGCATTTACAGAAGTATCAGCAGCAGATTATTGAAATCTTCCTTCCAAGTACCTTGCTTCATACTCAGTTAAAAACAGTTCTGTGTGTAATAGATGTAGAAGTTTAAAGGAAACTGTATTACTGAATTAGGCTGAGAATTCACACCACATTCTGTATAGGGATGAAAAGGGAAACCAGTGGCTCAGGACAATCTGCAGACGAGGGGGCGCATACAGCACAAACACCCCGAGACAGACAACAGCAGGTGGACACTTACCACTGGAGCAGTTGGTCCCCCCCCAGCCAGGCTCACACTGACAGGTGTTTGGAGCAATGCAGCGACCGTGGACACATTTATCAGCACAGTGGGCTGTCAGAGAGAAAAATCAATCAAATAAGGAAAGTTGGCAAGAGAAAAAAACCCCAACAACACAGCTGTTTCACATCCCGGTCTCAAGTATCACTTAAAAACAACATGCATGCTTGATAATTTTCTTCAATCCATTCCTCAGCCCTCTTACAGTCTGCAGTGTAACTAAACAATTCTCCTTCTTATTTTGATATTTCTAAATAAATTCCTTCATTTCTACTATTTAATTCTATTTCATGCTAAATTACGAAAAAGTTTCAAGGGAAATTGTCTAGTCCACATTTTTAAAAAAGTTATTAGTGACTACCAAATATATCCTCTTTGTTTCAGGAGAAGCATATGTGGATGTGAATGCAAAAACAAATCACAAAGCAAGATATCAGGACTCCAGGCCGCCAAGGAGACTGAGAGATATCCCCTTCACGTAATGCCTTTACTAGAAACAACAGTCAGATTTCTTTGTGCATGTGTCATTCACAACTATGATGCAGCAGAATTAGATGCCCTTTTTCTATTTGAGGAGAATATTTTAAAATGGTCACCCAGTTCTCAGGAAATAGTAAATCTCAATTTCTCTTCCATCAGTGAATATCTTAGCTGTGATACCCCTTACCCCTAGAGGGTAATCCATTGCAAACGTGAGTGGACTGGGTAGTCTGATGATTTTCAAAGCAAAGTTTAGTGGGCTGATGGAAAGGGACATCAAAAATACGCTGTGCTGAACATCAGCATTCCTTCGACTTTAGTGCCACTTACATTGATGAAACATTTTTTTAAAATACTCAGCCAGATGAGTGGGAACAACCTGGAAGAGTTTTGGGTTAAGGTACTCCAAAGTTTTATATAAGGATGGGATAAGATGTCTTATGCTTTAGAGATAAGTTTTATTAATTCATGTCTTATTACAAAAGTAAACAGGTCTACATTCCAAACATCAAATACCAGTACGCAAAATAAATCTCATCTCCTTCCATCAACTAGTAATATTTTTGTGTAAAATCTTTCAGGAATTTTTCCTATTTATTTTCTTCTCAAGGAAAAAAGAATAAGATTGTAGTATTTTTCAATATGCCTTTCCATTTAATATAATGGGAAAATCTTTCCATGTCAGTAAATATTTTTATGTGATTTATACACTTGTATTCGTATGTGTGCATGCGTGTGCATGTGTGTGTATACAATATCTATATTGCTGGAATAAAAATGAAAATAATAATCACTTCCAAATTCTTTATCAAAAAGATTTAGACATGAAGAGATTAAAGGGAAAGGCATTTTAGATGATGAGAAAGCAAAAACAAAAGGTACAAAGGGAAATGAATGGAAATGAGGCTTATTTGAATGTAGTTTTTGAGCAATAGCTTTGGAAAGAGAGATACCTTAAAAATCAACTAAGGTGTTAGGACTTTATTCTGAGAATTAGCTGAGAATATTCTAACGAAAAATATAAATTTATTACAAAACCATTAGGTAGAGAATACCACAACATAATAAAATGACCGTAAATTTCAGGAAATAGGCTCACTTCCACCATTGGAATAATTCTTTAGCTCCCAGACAATCTGGTGTGGGGTGCCAGGCCAAGCAGGCTAGGGAGGTTGGTCTAGAGTAGAGATTTTGATACCGGAGTTCAAAGGAGATGTTTAGGAACATATTTGATTCAGACAATTATATTTTTAATTGTAATTAAAAACAAAATCTGCCTATAATATATGAACACACTGGCCCTACAATATGCTGACATGCTGCCAGGTTACGCCAGTATGTGCCAACTCAGAGTTCAGCATTTCCTGCCATGCCTATGTATGAGTTTGATATTGTAGATGTGTCATTTGTTTGTAAGGTCATAGAACTACACTGTTCTTTCTTCAAAATTTAGATAAAATTTAGATATGCACATACAAGCCAGCAAAGTACCATAACTGACATATGCAAAGATAAATTAAATGCCACAGAAGGCTCAGGTCTAACAGTGCATGGCACTTTCTGGATGCTGCGTCACATTATGTTGCATGGTAGAACGTGCACACAGGACACTCCCACCTTATAGAGAGTGCTGGTACCGCTTGTAAATATCAAAGTGCTTTGTCTCACTTATGTACTGATGACATCCCTATTTGCAATATATTGTTAGTGATCAGTCTTCAAACCCAAATTTACCAATTTCTCCTCCTTCAAGATACTAAAACTATTTAAAATTCTGTTTGTACACCTTGAAAGTTTTAAAAAGTAGATACTATTCGCCTTTAGTATGAAATAAGAATTTTCTGATATTGTGTATTTAAAAGAAAACACAGAAATTAAATATGATGGTTGATGAAAAGAAGTGTACCCATATCCTCAAATTTCAAACTTTTGTGTTTATTTAAAAGAGTTATTGTTTTCATCTATTTATTTTATACTAAGGAAAGGTTGTAAGTGTTAACTTGCACATTTATATATTAATAAAATGCTACTTTAGAAGACATACAGATGGCCAACGTGTATGTGAAAAAAATGCTCAACATTACTAATCATGAGAGAAATACAAATGAAAACCACAATGAGATATAACCTCATACCTGTCCAAATGGCTCTTATGAAAAAGACAAGAAATAACAAGTGTTGGTGAGGATATGGAGAAAAAGAACACTTATGCACTGCTGATGGGAATGTAAATTGGTGCAGCCACTATGGAAAATAATATGTTGGTTCCTTAAAACATTAAAAATATAACTAGCATATGATCCAGCAATTCCACTTCTGGGTATTTACCCAAGGAAAACAAGAACACTAATTCAAAAAGATATGTGCACCCCCGTGTTCACTGCAGCATTATTTACAATATCTAAGATGGAAACAACCTAAGTCTCCAAATGGATGAATGGATAAAGAAATTGTGGTGTATATATACACAATAAAATATTACTCAGCCATAAAAAGTAATGAAATCTTGCCATTTGGAACAACATGGATGGGTTTCAAGGGCATTATACTAAGTGAAATAAGGCAGAGAAAGATATGATCTCTCTTTCACGTAGAATCTTAAAAAAAAGAACACAAACACCCAAGTTCATAGATACAGAGAACAGATTCGTGGTTGCCAGAGGTGAGGTTATGTGTAGGGGTAAGAAATGGGTATAAACTATTTTACTTTTTAGTTTAAATAACTTGAATTTAAAAATCCACTACTTCGTTTGCATATCTTGGGCATCCATATAAGATTTTATTTGACAAAAATATCAACTCTACCATTTGAGAATCTGAAAATCTCTGGATTCCCAGGACACTGGATTGGATATGAAACTGGGGTTTCATATCTACCTGGGAGGGGGTGGCCATGAGAGAAGGATTTTGGGGGTGTTCATGGGCAGGTCTCAATTCGTTATTCTCCCTTTCTTCTCTCCCCTTTCATTTTTTCACTCCTGTCTTCCTTTTATGTTCTTTTGCCACTCATCTTACCTTCCCCACAAACTACTTCTTTGATATGCACAGTAACCATGGAGGTTGCATATTAAACTTTGGTACTAGTTGTAGTTGTGTTGACTCTTAACCCTGGGGTGACCCCTGAATCAAGCAAGCAGGTCTAGCACCTTTACTCTAATATCAACATGGATAAAGAAATGAATGTGTTGAACATGTGTCCCAGAGGGTTAAGAATCAAAATTGCATATGCTCGGATTCCAATCAATTGGTTTTTGTTGCTCTTGTTTTGTTAATTCAAAAAAAAAAAAAAAAGAATATTGAGTAAATTTCTAAGTGTAAAAATCAAAGAAATCTGCTTCAGAACGCTTTGAAATTGCCAAATAATCATATGAATGCTCTCATGTTTGATTCCTGATAGCACAAATTTTGTGTTCTATGAAATGAACATCAAGAAGTTCAGTTGATTATAACAGATGAAAAAAAAATCGTATGATGCTAATTTTAAACTCTAGATTATTTTTATGAAAGCCTCGAACTAACAAATATATGGCCAAAATCTGAAGCAAAATTTGAATAAATAGCAGAAAATAAATTTGTCTGTAAGTTTATCAGGAATTGGAAAGGGGAATCTGCTTTCTTAACGATTTTTTTCCTTAATTAAAGCAAAAGCCAATGTAATTACCTCTGAGTATTGAAGCCTAAAGTCCAAAAATGATCTAAATCATGGGAAATATTGATGGTATGGATTCTAAAAGGAAAGAACACTAAATTCTAGTGCGATGGTGCAGAATCTACACACAGCATTAGATGCTGTCACATAAGTGTCATCTCTGTTCCATGCCCTTATCCCAGCAGCTCTAGACTCTCTACACCCCGTACCTGTAAGATTGGCAGGAGTGAAAATTGCCAACAGAATAAGCTGACAGACAAAAGAGAAAAACAGAATAAGCTGACAGACTCCTGAGTCTCTGCTATTCCAATTCACCAAGAGGCAGGAACACTAACTATGGTATATGTGGTGACGGATTCAGACCCTCCCTCTAGATCAGTTGATCTAGAGCCCCACCCCAGCCTCATCCTTCTTTTAGCTTCAGGTACCTACTCTGGACACTGAGCTTCCATGACTAAAACTTCACATGGAAACCCAGGTAGGTTAAAGACATGAATCTTTCTTGTGGAAAAAACCCAAAGTGACCTAGAAAAGAGAAAGGGAACAGAGATCCCCCTTAGCAAATGTTCAATAGTTTAGATTTCAAGGACAGGTACAAAAGACCCATCATAGGTGTGGCTCTCATATCAATGGAGTCATTTTATTTTTTGTTCATGTCCTTTCTTCTTATTTTTAAAAGGGCGATTTAAACCAGGAATGGCTAGCAAGGATGATAAATCCAATATGAATTATTTTTCACATCCCTCTTTAAGAAAATCATCGTGTATCATATTCTGAGTTTTCAGCACTGTTTTGGTAGATGTAAGCTGAATATCTGGACTCACAATAAGTATACTGCTACAGACACATAAAGTTGCAAGGGGCAGCCAAGGCATCTTGTCCCTCAAGAACTGGAACGTAGGAGACACTAATGATAAGAACATGCCACGTTTTTGAAGTGAAAGCTGTGGACAGCCTGTCTGCCTGATGAACAGGTGAAGAATGACACGATGACCCTGGAATCTTTTCTAATTATGCTCCTGTTTCAGCCTTAGTTCCTAAATCCATTAAAATCCCATCATCAGCGCCATGGACCTCATTCCTTTCACTTGCAAATACTTGGCTTTAGTACTGAGAGCCACCAAATACACTCAATAATTTTCTCTTCTGCCACCTACATTTCCCTTTGTATTTACACCTAGGGTATGACAAAAAGGTGAAAGTAAGAGTGAACAGACAAAAGACTCCTTTATAAACCAATTATGTCTCTAAACACAGTATCTACCTTATATTATAAAGGATATAATATAATCGATTCATTTAAATTAATGTTTAAAATGTTTCCATGATCAAAGTATTTCTTGAAAAGAACTGTCGAATAGAAACACAAACCTTCAAGTTAATCTTTTTCCTCAGAAGTTTTTTTTTAATTTGGTCTTATGAATAAAGAGCATAAGTCATAAGTCTTGTTTTCGTTCATTTATTCTGAGTTCCTACTGAGGAACACAGATATTTAGAGTTAAAGGTGCCTCTAGTAAACATCATTCCCACATTTTTCAGACAAGAAAAATAAAACTTGAAAAATGAAATGATTTCCCCAGTATTTATAGCTGGAATTAGAGGCAGAAGTAGTATTAAACCTTGGTGCCTGACTCCCAGTGGAACAAAATTTAAGATGGGTTTTAATGAGGGACTTGGAGTAGGAGAGTAAAAGATGGTAGAGGTTGTGCTGGGTCAGAAACTAGGGCAGGTGTACTACATGGCAAGAGTCGAAGTTATAAGATTCAAAGGAGGAAGAGAAAGAAAGTAGAGAGTTGACTTCCAAGATAAACTTTCTCTACTCCATACTTTGGTTTGAGGCCAATTATATGTAAAGTCTTTACAAAATCTAACTGCTACTACAGTATTCAAGTACAGACAGGAATAATTTTGTTTTCATATTTCCAAACATTATATTGCAGCTTACCCTATTTTATTTGTTTATAAAATGGAAGGGAATTCTCTTTTCCTTCAATTTAATATTTACTGATGAAGCAGACATATTGCTAGGCACTACAGTGGATACAAAGAAGGCAAATCAGGAATTTAGTCTGCATAGGAAGTCATTTATAGGCCCCTATAACCCAATAAACACAGAGCAGAATGCAGGGGTGATAACAGAGGCATGAGCAAAATACTGTGAGAGCACATTCAAGGATTCCATTTATATGCAATGTCCATACAGGCAAATCTATAGAGACAAAAAGTATGTTAGTGGTTGTCTAGGGCTGGGAGAGATTAGGGTTGAATGTGAGGTGATGGCTAATAGGTACAGGGTTTTTTTGAGGTGATGAAATGTTCTAAAATTGAGTAATGGTTGCACAACTCTCTGAATACGAAAAACCATTGAATTATAGACTTTAAATGGTTGAATTGTATGGTATATGAGTTATATCCCAATAAAGCTCTCATAAAAATACTGTGATTGCTGCAGGAAGTAATTCCAAATGAAGTGAGATGAAAGAGGGTCTCATGAAAAGAGACAACATCTGAGGTGATGAAGTAGACACCTTTGTAATAAAATTGCAGGAAAGAAAGGCCAACAACAGCTGCCTCATACTGTATTCTCCTTCCATCTCGTCCCCAAAGTTGCATAACCCACTGCTTGGGGTCAGGGGCTCTTGCTCCACAGCCACCAGTGTTCATACATGTAACCTGTATAAATGGCTGATTAGTCATGAAGAATGAGAGAATGCTGGGTGCCTACGAATTTGTACTCAGTAAATGTAATAAAAAGAAAAAAAAATCCATATCTAAAATTATTTTCCTTCTATTCCTGTTAAGGTTTTCGTGACTCTTAAGGACAAATACTAGGAACAATTACTAACAGTGTCTTTGGCAGACATCACTAATTATATATCAAATGTGTATTCTTGCCTTCAGCTTTATTAACAGAATCCCACTTTTACCAGGGGCAATAATGTGACCCACCATAAACGACATTTCCCAACCCTCTTTCTAGATTGAAGTGTCCATATGGAAAACAGTGTAGGGGGACAGATTTGATTGGTAAACGCAATTCCCCTTCTCTTTCTCCTTCCTAATGCTGGGTGTGTGGACAAAATGGCCAAATCTGCAAATACTATCAGGTAATCTGAAGGAAGGACACAGAGAATCATGGAAGCCTTTGCTGTGAATTTCTTGCATGGGTTAATGAATGTCATAAACCACCTACTTTCTGAAAATAAACCTCAAGTCTGTATATACTTCTATTTTTCAGATATCTATTTATTATAGCCAACCGTGATTCCTAACTAATACATTTCCTCTTTGGAAGATATCGATTCTTAAATAAAAAAAAAAAAATCCATAATAGCAGAAAATTATTATCTCAAAAAATGTCAAAAAAGCATTTGGCAAAATCCAACATCCATTCCTGATAAAAATTCTCTGCAAACTAGGATGAAAAAGGAATTTCCTTACCATGATAAAGGGCAAATATGAAAACACCTAGTACTAATATTACATGCAATAAAAAAGAGAATGAATGCTTTCTCCCTAAGATTAGGAACAAGGATATCTACTCTTATCATTTCTATCCAGTATTGTCCTAGAGGTTCCAGCAAGTGTAATAAGGTGAGAAAAAAGAAATAAAAAACATCTAGATCGGGAATGAAGAAGTAAAACTGCCTTTATTTACAGATTATGTAAATATATACATGTATGTAGAAAATCTGATGGAATTTACAAAAAAAGTTACTAAAAATAACAAGAGAATTTAACAAGTTTGCAATGAACAATCAGAAATTGAAATTTTAAAAGCCATTTAAAATAGCATCAAAAATATGAAATACTTAGGGATAAATCTGACCAAAGAGGTGAAAGACCTATACACTAAGAACTAACAACATCGTTGAGAGAAATTAAAGAATTGAACAAAACTATCAACTAATCTGGCCTCCTTGACACTTATAGAACACTCCACTCAACAATAGCAAAATATACATATTCTCTCTACTAGAGAGACAGATGACTCAATATTGTTAAGATATCAATTCTCCCCCCAATAGATGTATAAATTCAATATAACATCGATCAAAACTCCAGCAGCTTCTTTTTGGTAGAAACTAACAAGCTGATTTTAGAATTCATAAATAAATGCAAAGTCACTACAATAGCCAAAACAACTTTGAAAAAGAAATACAAAGTTGGAGGACTTATGCTACTTGGTTTAAAGACTCATAAAGCTATAGTAATCAAGAAAGTATGATGTTGATGTACATAGAGACAAAAAGATTAATGAAAGAAAATAGAGAGTCCAGAAATAAATCTGCACATATATGGACAATTATCTTTTGACAGAAGCACAAAGGCAATTCAGTGAAGAAAGAACAGTCTTCTCAACAATGCTGGAAAAATTGGATATCCGTATGCAAACAAATAAACATGGATATGTACTCTCACACCATTTACAAACGTTAACTCAAAATGAGTCATAGACCTAAATGTAAAATCTAAAAAAGTATAAAACCACTAGAAGAAAGCATAGGAGAAAAACTTGTGACCTTGAGTTGGGCAAAGATTTCTTAGATATGGCACTAAAAACACGATCTGCCAAAGAACAAGCTAATTAATTTGTCCATCAAAATTAAAAACTTCTCTTCAAAAAACACCATTAAGAGAATAAAAAGATAAGTCACAGAATGAAAAAAATATTTTCGAAAAAATTAGCTGATAAAGAATTTATATTCGGAACACAGAAAGGGTACTAAATAAGAAAATAAACAACTTGGTTACAAATTGAAAATTGGGCAAAAGATTTGGACACTTCACTAAAGATGTACTAATGGCAAGTAAGCTCAAGAAAAGATGCTCAATGTCATTAGTCATTAGAACAGTGCAAATTAAAACTATAATTAGATAATTTTACATTATCTATCCAAAATGACTAAAATTAAAAAGACTGACAATATGAAGTGTTGGCAAGAATCTGGAATGAGTGCAACTCTCATACATTGCTAGTGAGAGTGTAAAATGGACAACACTTTGGAAAAGTTTGGCAGTTTCTAAAAAATGTTTATAGACTTTTGGATTGTTTGCAGTTTGGCTGTTACAAATAAAGCATCCCTAAACATTTGTGTACAAACATCAAATGGCTCAGTAATTCCATTCCTAGGTATTACACAAAAGAAATCAAAGCATAGTCCATACAACAACTTGTACACTAGTTCTCAGAGCAGCTTTATTTGTAATTGCCCCAAACTAGAAACGATTCAAACGTCCATAAACACATGAAAGAATAAAAAAAAAATTGGTATATCCATACAATAGAATACTACTCAGCAATAAAACAGAATGAACTAATGATCCAGAAAAAAAGATGCATCCCAAAATGATTATTCTGAGTGAAAGAGATCAGCCATAAAAGAGAACATACTATATGATTCCACTTACGTAAAGCTCTAGAAAACACAAACTAACCTAGAGAGACAGAAAGCAAATCAGTGATTACCTGCAAAAAGTGGGGGGTAGGTGAGAAAGTGGGAGGAACTACAAAAGGGTGTGAAAAAAATGTTCGTATATAATGAATAGGTTCACTATCATAACTGAGGTGATGGTTTCATGGTTGTATACATATGCCATACCTATTAAATTGTTCATTTAAATTCGTACCATTATTTTATGTCAATGTTACCTCAATAAAGTTGTTTAAAAAAAAATTAGAGTGTGAGGTGAACTTCCAGGGAGGGGCAAAGAGACTTTACTTACAAAAGAGGGCAGATTTTTTTTCAAAAAAAAAAAATCTGAGCTAACACTAAAATACTGTACAAACTTTGCAATTTCAATGAGTGTGTGGCATTGATGGATGGGCTCTCCAAATGCTTATGAAGGTAATGGCTTTAGACTCTCCCAAGAAATGATCATTTTAGGGAATGCTAATACTAAAACTCACAATACAATGTTCTACTAAGCGTTTCCTCTGCAAAGTGAATGACTTATACAGAAAAAAATTTTGTATTGAAATAGGCTATTGTAATGGATCCCACACAAAGGATTGAAATACCATCTGTGGAGCACGTAATCCTATTCATTTATTTGAAAATGGAAAGAGGTTTTAGCTTAATTCCACACATATACAGGCATTATCTATTTTGGCCACAACTCTCGTATTGTGTCTCTTTAGATTAAATCACATTTCAGAAACAGAAGTAATATGATCCTAATAGACCATAGTTTCGAACAGTTAACAAGCACTGGAATAAACTCAAACTTTCCTAGGTGCAAATTCCAAACAACACAGCCTATACTGGTCTGATGGTACAACTGCAAACAGATTTAATTTGAGAAGAACTGCAAAATCATCAGCGTACAGCATACAGCGTACAAAATCAACAGCGTACAGAGAATAAATCAGAAGGAAGATACCTTTGTTTGGGATACATTACTTGCCTCCTGATCTGTTATGTTTATGTCTGTGAGGAAAGCATGGTGATTCTATGGTAAGTGCCATACCAGGCTCCTCTGTTTTTAGAATGACATTCCTCTTGGTCTAACCACTCTTATGGAGCCATGGAATTCTTCCACAAATATTCTTTCCCACAGCATGTTTGCCACCACATGGCATTTCCCCTAGTCTGCCCTACTTCATCTTGCTGACACTTGTTTCCAGATATTTTGCTTCTGCTTACCAATACATCTGAATCACAATAATAATAAAGGCCGGCCCTAGGGGAAGTTAAGAGGGTAAGAGCCATCCTCAAAGTTAACCACTTTTCCCATTCAGCGTCCTCATCCCTCCTCCTTCCTTCGTGGTGGGTCCTGGATATTTGCCTTTGGATTCCGGTGCCCTTATGTTCTTTATACTCTCCTTCCCTGTCTTCAGTAGCTTAAGAATAAATAGAATTCGCAAACACAAGGGTTAATGACTAATAATAACAGCTATAGTCATTTCCCTTATCAGGAACACTTGCATTTCAGTATCGAAGCCCTAAACCAAATGTATGAATTAAGTGGTAGAATTTCTTCAAAAAGGGGAGGATTAAGGATCTGAGAGAGAGCTGGCAGCAGGACCTTTGCTACTGGAACACCCCACCAAAAACCAGGGAATACTAACTCAAATGCCGCCAGGAGCCAGGTGGGGTCAATGGCAAGAGCAAGCAGGTCGGGTAAGCCTGAGAAAATTCAAGAGAGCACTTGCTCATCTAAAAGGGGCAGCTCTGAGGTTGGGGGGGGCGGCGTCATAAGTTGCAAACTTATGGTTACAAAATAGCTCACGGAGATGTAATGTACAGCATGGTGACTACAGTTAATGATACTGTATTGAATATTTGAAAGTTGCTAAGTGAGTAAATCTTAAAAGTCCTCATCACATACACACACACGCAAAATTATTTTAACTATGTGTGGTGACAGATGTTAACTAGACTTATTGTGGTGATCATTTCACAATATATACATATGTCAAATCATTATGTTTTATACCTGAAACTAATATAATGTTATACGTTATTTTTATCTCAATTAAAAATAAGTATATAAAAGGGAAGCTCAATTGTCTCCTGTCAATTGCTACATAAGAATGCCAAGCCAGTGTTATCAATCACCTATTTTTTTCATGGAAGATTTTATGTGAAAATTTTATGTGAAAAAGTTTTAAATGTAAAACACTATATGGACCAAACAAAATATGACTATACATCAAATCATCCAGCCTGCTATTCTGCCATCTCTGGCAGAGACTATTGACCTGCTTTACGAAAACATAAGTGAAGGTCCTAAAATGTTCAAAATAAAGTTTTTAAGATCTTTGACAAACTTCATTTTAAACTGAACTGTCTTTTTCCCCGTTAATTTTAGTTTTTGCCCCTGTATTCTGTATCAATTGCAAATCTATCATTTATGCAGCTATTTTGAATTTAATATCAAGATCTGTTTCATATGCATTGACGACTTTACTTTTAGTGAACAACTGTTCGTAATGAAATATCTCTGTTAATAATAGTTCAAAAGTTGGAGGAGTGGCCCAGCCAATGCTGAACCCAATTGGTGAAGTCAGTAAATGGATACATCTTCCATGCTATGAAGGGAAGGAAGCATCTGCTATATCTTGTCATAACTCGATATTTTTCTTTCTTGAATTGTGAAAACAGACATTATAATTGTCCTTAGAAGAAATTAAAGAGTGGCATTAGCAGTAAGCCTGAAAAAAGACATCTATCATGGAATTCCTCCTCAACGACGACAATTCAGCATCTGTCCACAGACAAAAGTACCTCTGTGGGAACCGTGGGATCCAGCACCATACGCCAAGGGACCTGGAAGGATTCCTGCCCACTCACGCATCAGGTAGTAGGCACGCAGACCTGGGTCCCAGCTGCAGACCCTGCAGTGGCCTGTGAACCATCTCCAGCCCATTCTGGCCACGGCCCAGGGGCCCCTGGAGAACACTGTCTTAAGACACCCATGGATGAGAGAACCTTCATGGAAGTCCAGGCTTCCAACAGAGAAGCTCCAGCACATCATTGGAGAAAAAAAAGCCAAACAAAACAAGTTTGGACACACTGGCGAGGGTAAGAGGAACGGTTAGACTTTACCCCTCCCCCAAGGAACTGAGAGCATGTGAGTGAGAGTTCAGCTTCCCCAGCTGTGTAGGACTTTGTCAGAGGCCCATTTCTCTCACACCACATCCAGAGTATAGAGTTGTAAGTTGCATGACTGGGGAAAGTGAAGAGGCTGGGAGAGCAGCAGAGAGGAATCGAGAGGGCATTAAAGGAACATGGATCTTACTGTGTCGGAGTCCATCAAGAAGCCCACCTATTACCACAGGGGGATACCTAATCTGCAGATAACCCCCATCTGGCCCATGGGCACTCCCAACACTTCATGCACCTCATCCATATACACATCCACTCTGTGTCCAGCTTTCTGTGCACATTCCAGTGGTGAGAGCAAACTTTGGCAGAAGGCTAGTGAGCATGTGCAGAAAGCTGGCTCAAATCTGTGGGCCAGAGAGAGACCACAAACTTGAGCTTTAGCTCCGCCCTTGGGAAAACAAAAGAGGCTGTCAGCACCTGGCCTGATGTGTTGCAGGATGCAGAGGAGGCACGCACGTACGTTTAAGAATTCTGCCACAAGAGGGAGCAAAAAGTGTGGAGAGAGCTTATCTATAGAAGGTCCAAGAAAGCCTCAGAATTTCTAGCAAAGCTGACAGAAGGTATTTTGTCTCAATGTAAGTAAAGACTGAAGGAGGTGACTGCTACTGCAAATGTGAAGACAGCAATACAAGACTTCAAGGGGTAGTAAATATCAAGGAAACATGACGCCACCAAAGAAACACAATAATCTTCCAGTAACCAGCCTTAAGACACAGAGATCTGTGATTTACCTGATTAAGGATTCAAAATAGCTGTTTTAAGGAAGCTGAATGAGCTACAAGAAAACACAGAAAGGTAATTCAGCAAGAACAGGAAAACAATACATGAGCAAAATGAGAAGTTTAACAAAGATATAAATCATAAAAAAAGAATCAAACAGAAATTCTGGATCTGAAGAATACAATGAATGAAATTAAAAAATGCATTAGAAAGCATCAACAGAAGAATGAATCAAGGAAAAAAGAATCTGTGAGGTAGAAGGCAGATATTTTAATATTTCCCAGTAATGAAAGAATAAAAAAAATTTAAAAAGTGAAGAAAGTTTACATGATTTATGGGATACCATCAAAAGATGTAATCCGTGAATTATTATAATCCCTGAAGGAAAAGGGAGAGGGTACAGAAAGCTTATTAAAAGAAATAATAGAGGATAACTTCCCAAATCTGGGGGAGAGGGGCGGGGGAGTGGAGATGTGGATATTTAAGTTCATGAAGCTTATAAGTCACCATACAAATTCAGGTAAGAAGAAGAAATAAATCATCAAAATTGGAAAGAAAAGTGTAAAATTGTCTCTGTTTGCAGATAATATGATCTTATATATAAAAAATCCTGAAGACTCCACCCAAAACTGTTAGAACTAATCAACAAATTCAGTAAAGTTGCAGGATACAAAATCAACATACAGAAATCAGTTGCACTGCTATATGTTAACAATGTAATATCTGAAAAAGAGATAAAGAACAATTCCATTCCCAACAGATTAAAAAACAATAAAACACTTAGAAATAAATTTAACCAAGGGGGTGAAAGACCTGTACACTGAAAACTATAAGACTTTAATGAAAGAAATGGAAGAAGACACAAATAAATGAAAAGATATTCCATGTTCATGAATCAGAAATGTTAATATTGTTAAAATAGCCATACTACCCAAAGCAATCTACAGATTCAGTGCAATTCCTAACAAAGTTCCAATGACATTTTCCCCGGAAATAGAAAAAAACAATCTTAACATTTGTATGAAACCATAAAAGACCCAAAATAGCCAAAGCCATCTTGAAAAAGAACAAAGCTTGCAGCGTCACACTTCCTGATTTCAAACTATATTACATAGCTATTGTAATCAAAACAGTATAGCATTGGCATAAAAGTAGACACATAGACTAAGGAAACAGAACCAAGGGCCCAAAAATAAACCCTCTCATATGTGGTCATATTTGATGAGAGAGCCAAAAATACTCAATGGAGAAAGGATAGTCTCTTCAATAAACGGTAGTGGGGAAACTAAATTATAGCAAGCAGAAAAATAAAATTGAACTCCTATCTTACACTACTCACAAAATTAACTCAAAATGGATTAAAGATGTTAACATAAAACCTAAAACCATAAAACTTCTATAAGAAAAGACAGGGGGAAATCTCCTTGACATTGATCTTGGCAGTAATTTTTTTGATATGACACCAAAATCACAAGCAACAAAAGAAAAAAAAAGTGGGACTATATAATTAAAAGCCCTCACAACAAAAGAAGCAAGCAACAAAATGAAAAGTCAGTCTACTGAATGGGAGGAAAGATTTGCAAATCATCTATCTGATAGGAGTTAATATCCAAAATATATAAAGAACGCACACAATTCAATAGCAAAAGAACAAACAATCCAATTAAAAAATGGGCAAAGGATCTGAATAGACATTTTTCCAAAGAAGACATACAGATGGCCAACAGGTAAACGAAAAGGACTCTATCACTAATCATCAGAGAAATGAAAATCCAAACCATAAGAAAATATCACTTCATACCTGTTAGAATGGCTATCATCAAAAGATAAGAAATAAGTGTTGGTAAGAATATAGAGAAAAGGGACCCCTTGTGAACCATTGGTGGGAATGTAAGTTGATACAACCACTGTGAAAAACAGTATGGCAATTTCTCAAAAGATTAAAAATAGAACTACCATATAATCCAGCAATTCCACTTCTGGGCATGAAATCAGCATCTCAAAGAGCTATCTGCACTCCCATGTTCACTGTAGCAGTATTCATAATAGCCATGATATGGAAACAACCTAAATGTCCTTGGGTTGATGAGTGGATAAAAAAAATGTGGTATACAGGCATACTTCAGAGATATTGTGGGTTCCATTCCAGACCACTGCAATAAAGCGAATATAGCAATAAAGTGAATATAGCAATAAAGCAAGTCTTGTGAATTTTTTGATTTCCCAGTGCATATAGAAGTTCTGTTTACAATATACTGTAGTCTATTAAATTTGCAATAGTTTTGGGTCTATAAAGCAATGTGCACGCCTTAATTAAAAAATATTTTATTGCTAAAAAATGCTAACCATCATCTAAGCCTTTAACGCATCATAATCTTTTTGCTGGTGGAGGGCCTTGCCTCAATGTTGATGAAAACACAATACTATATACACAAGGACTATTACTCATCAATAAAAAAAAAGAAAAGGAAATCCTGCCATCTGTAACAACATGGATGGCCCTGAGGGCATTATTCTAAGTGAAATAAATCAGAGAAAGACAAATGCTGTATGATATCACTCATATGTGGAATCTAAAAAAGCTTAACTCCTAGAAACAGACAGCAAAATGGTGGTCACCAAGGGTGGGGGCGGGAGGGGGTGCAAGTAGGGAATGTTTGTCAAAGATGAATAAGTTCCGGGAATCTAATGTATAGCATGGCACCTTGATTAACAATATTAATACTGTATTATATACTTAAAAATTGCTAAGAGAGTAGATCTTAAACATTCTCACCACAGAAAAGAAATGGTAATTATGTGAGATGATGGGTTACTAACTCTACTGTGGTAATCATTTCACAATATTAAGTGTATCAAATCATCACATTTATACAATAATAGATAATAAAGGTGAAAAACAAAAAACAAAAAATCCAAAGAGTCTCTGATAAAGTTAAATATTTACAATTACTAGTCTAAAGCTATATAAAAGCAAATGAAATCCCTTAAAACATTGTTCTCCAGAGTAGACTCTGAGGACTATTAGTTCCATCATGTTCTTGGAAAAAAACAGTAGGGGGAGGAGGGTGCGGGGAGGAAGGGGAGTAGGGAATTCCACAGTCAAATACGTTTAAGACATGCCTTTACTCCAAGCATTCTCAGAGCCTGTAACAAACAGATGTAAATCTTTGAGAAAGGAGATCCAGCACAAGGCATTTCCCAGTCTTACTGGATAATGCAACAGTGAATTAATTGTGCAGGGCGAGCATTCAGCAGCTCACCCTAGGTTATGCAGCTACAGATAATGTTCATGGTCCAAGTTTCTGGAAACCTATTCTCCTCCCTGGATCAACAGATAGATTTCATATGAGGTGGCACATTTCCTTTTCTATCCGTCAATTACATGCTAAGTACAATAAATTAACTAAGTTGTTTTTAGGCTTAAACATCAGTTTGGCTGTTATATCTTTAGACTTGCCATAACAGCCTTTGCCTCTCCATGGGCCCAGCTGGTCACAGAGGCGTACCTTCAGATCATGCTACCTTCTGTGACCTAACTAAGAAGACTGCTTTTCTATGTGGTGGTCCTCTTAGTGCTCTAGCTGAGTTCTTTCAAATTCTAAAATAATTTTTGGAATGATTCATCAAGGAAAAAAAACTACATCCAGAACTTGGGATATTCCTGTGACTTACGGGAAAGCACAGTGTCATGGCAGCTTTGCCTGTATCCGAGCATTGGGTGCCCTCTCCCTTTAGCATCTGTGCGTGTGGCCCAGAGGGATGTACTAGGTTTACCACCAGATTATCTGTAAAAGTGCGGAGAGCTGTTATCCCAGACTAAAGAATGCAAGTTCTGTCACCACCTGGTCATGTCAATGTTTTGAGGTTGGTTATTTAGCTCAAAATATGTTTCTTCCATCACTTTTGAATTATTTTGCTCTAAAAAGATTTAGACTATTGTGCAATAAAAATTGCTTTTCCATTCTGAGCTTTTATATTAGCTATTATCTATCTCTATAAGGAGACTGCATAAATTACTAGGCCTGTAAAAATTCTACCTGTCCTGCAAAGACTGCAATTACAGGAACTCATTTTCTAGAGATAAGGTAAGGATTTTTCATTATTTCTCTGTGGCCCTGTCTCCATAAGATTCTAAAATCAGGCTTTCTTAAGCAAAAAAAAACAGGTAACAGACAGGATTTCCATCTTTTTAGACTGAGGCTATCTTGAATTTACAGTGTTTTTAATTATTATTAAAGTCGTGGTTTCTGTTTCTAAAATCCTAACTAGTAAGTATGCATTGGCAATCAGAAAGGCAACAAAGGTTTCATGCATCATTTATCAGATGTCCTATCTTTGCTACTAGCAGAGACCAATGACCAAAACTGGGAAACAGAAGTTTAGGTTCAAATAGAGGTGTGGGAAAATTGGAATTTCTGCTGGTGCAGTATGTGGACAAAAGGCCTTTCCCAGTATTTACTAGTAGGTTCCTCTGAACCAAGTCGGGCTCCATAGCAACAGGGTCCCTATGGAAACACGAAAGAATCCACTGCCAGTGGCAGAAAGGGCATCATGGGTACATATACTTAGGGACATACCATCTGAATGCTGTCAGTTCAGGGTCCCTTTGGCTAGCCTAACGGGATTATCTTACTTTTATTTGCACTCAAAGGGTCTACTTAAGAGTCTATACTCTGAGTGTGTTTGAAAATATTTAACGAGATGACAACTGTATTATTAAACAAACCTGTGAAAGTCAAGCAAATTCAGAGCAAAAATCTCAGATTGCCTTTAACTCCAGAGAGGTGATCCACCTCTCCTTAAGCCCTCACTGTGCTGCCCTAAACCCTCTGGAGAAGCCCAGGTTGCTCATACACACCCTCCGCGAAAGGCTGAATCTTCACAGCCCCAAACATGGCATCTTGCCCTACACTCCAGCTCTTCTCATCCTAAAAAATCTGAGCCCCAAACTTTTCAGCAGTCGAAGACCAAAATGACATGAAGCCTGGATAAAGAATGAAATGCGCCTTTCCATCATCTCCAGAAACAAGTACATGCAGCACAGCTCTTCTCAGAAAGCCTTGCCCATTTGCCCAAGCCTGCAGTGCCCCTCCTATGGCTGACATTGGGTGCTGAAAATCTTTTTTCATTCCAAAACAAAATTTATGACAATATGATCCTGAGTTAGCTTAGCGAATATTCCAGCTCACAAAGAGAAAGCTCATTTTCTTGAGGACAATAGCAAGAACGAGAACCTAAGACTTTCCAGTTAAATGGAGAAACTAAGTATAATAGGAGTCTATGGCTCTGTGCATGATTCAGGAACCTCAATTGGTAGCTCCATGACTCAAGAGGTTCAAAGTGCTGTAGGACCCCAGACAGAGTCTAATACAGGGATGAGAAATGTAGGGCACTTGGGCCACCCAAACAACATGACGGAAATCACCAATGGGTCACTCTGTCTCTCTCTTAGCACAGGCATTGATGGCCTCATAAACACAATGTTCCAGGTAGCTGTTTCTAAGAGATGGTACCTTCTCTCCCAAAAAGGAAGCTTTTCGTTAATTCCAATTTAATACAACAGTATTCCAAAACAAAAAGAAGAAATATGGGGAAATGCATGGGTTATATGGCAAATAACCTAACGTGGCACCTTGAAATGCTACCTGTGTGGTATATCTGTCTCCTGGAAGGAAAATAGTCCTAGGTAAGTGAGTTGCATATGTATTTAAGGCCTTAACTCAAAATTTGGGTTTAAAACCCACTGCTTACTGAAGCGTGACATTCCGACAAGAAGTTTATCTACAGGAATTATTTTTTGTATAAACACCAACCACAGTTCTAGTTTCTGATTTGTCTACAGCCAGTTCAGTTTTTCACAAAATTGGCCAAGTTAAAAATCAGCTGTGAATATTCATTCACTGCTCTGGTAATCAATTGTCACACTCCTCTTCACTAAAAACAGGAAATCATATACAGTTCAGTGTGTGGGAGTTAAGGCTTCTCATTTACAGTTCCAAAGTTCTCTTAATGAGTGCCAAAGACAGGCAGTACACATCCATGGGAACCGACCTACCATCAGAGCTAGCCTACAAGGCAATCAAGCGGGTGACCCAGTCCCAAACCTCTCCTATATCTGTCTTCCTTGCATGCCACACTGCCTGCAATGCCCCCATTACAACTTTAATTTGAAGTTAGCATTTGAGCTCCTCCATTTAACAAACAAAGGGTAACAGAGTTGTCTACCAAAAAGGAAACATTCATCAGAATGTTCGCTTCCTCTGCAGTAGCATCCAGTAGGAGAAAACTGGGCATCTGGGCAAAAGAATGGAAGCTAGACTAGAGAAGGGATCCCTGGCCACGCCCTTTGTCCATTCACAATTCTGGTGCAAGCGGCTCTGCTTAAAATGATCTCTTCTCTCCCATTTGCCGAGCTGTGAAGCCAAGGACATGAGAGAATGTATGGCCGGCCTTATTTCAAGTCAACCAATCCTTCCCATAGGGGAAGAGTTGTCAACTTCTCACTATGCTGCTGCTTTTCCTGTGAGTTTTTCCTCGTCCCATGAAACCAAATCTACAGGCAATCTGCACTTGCTAACAGGTTGAGTTCCAGGATGTGTTTGGAAATTGGTGTCTCCCTCCAAACACATTTTCTTGAAGTTCTAATGTTGTAAATAATGGTTACATGCCTAGGGCAGCCTCAAATGCTCATTTACTCCACAACTACAGTACTGCGGAATCACAGAGTCTGGGTATCAACTCCTTCCCGCGGATCAGAGCGTTCACATTTCAGTTCGGGCTGTCTTGAGCTCCCCTGACTGCCACAGCACCAGAGATTATCCCTCTCTTCTCAGTGCTCATAGTAGGGGGGCCATGGGAGAAGACAAGAAGCTGTCCTGGCTCCTAATCATCCCTGGAACTGCAAACAGTTGAGGTCTTGGGAGAAGGGAACCTGTGGAACTTTGGGGTAAAGACAGAATGGAGCCCCGTGACATTGTTGATGATAAGGGGCTCCAAAAGCCCTGGGCTTTCTGTTGATTTGACTCTGGCATTTGTTATTCAAGTCTCAGTCTCCAATTGTCTGCATTATCAGCCCCCAAATCAACCAGTTAACTCTCTCTACTGCCACTTGTTGTTTCTAATCAGCATTTTTATCACCTCGCCTGTTCCTGTCATTGAAACCAAAACATAAATGGCACTAGGAAATAATGTGCCTTAAATCTAAGCGATACAGAATATAACATCTAAAATAGACAATGGGTGCAGTATGTTCCATTGAGATAGTAATCAAGGACTATGTTCTCTGGTATTTAAAAAACTTCAGAAAACAACACAAAGGAATATTATGTAGCCCTAAAAAAAGAAATCCTGTCACAGGCTACAACATGGATAAGGCTGAGGATATTATACTAAGTGTAATAAGTCCATCATAAAAGGACAAATACCATATGATTCCTAAAGTATTCAAAATGTAAATGTGAAGTATCCAAAGTAGTCAAAATTTTAGAAACAGAAAGCATAAGTAAAAGGTGGTTGCCAGGGGCTCTGGGGAGGGAAGAGGGGGAATCAGGATTTAATAGGTAAAAAGTTTCAGCTTTGAAAGATGAAAATTTCTAGAGATCTGTTGCACAACAATATGAATATACTTAACACCACTGGACTGTACACTTAAAAATGATTAGATGATAAATTTAATGTTCTATACTTGTTACTACAATTAAAAATAAATAGATAAATAAATAACTTCAGCAAACTGAAAAGAGACCACCAAAATTTTATTAAAAGTAAACCAAAAAAACATGAGATGACAAAATCATTTGCTTAGAGGTTAGCTATCTTTTAGCCTTGTGAATGTTTTATATTTAATATAGAAATGTGTAAGAAAATCAAAATCTATAGTGTTTATAATTTTAGATTTAAGAAGATATTTGTAATATTTTTAAAAATGTGTCCTGTTAGAAAAAGAGGTCGATCTTCTAATTTCATCTTTTAAATGTGTAGTGGAGTAGGTAGAAATGTTAAAGTTGAACTCTTACAAATACAATAGTATACTATTTAAGAGAGCTTAAGAGTATACCTTATTAATAAATTGAATTTACTACATTTAAGTATTTAAGCAAAGTATTTAAGCACATAGGAGAGTCTGTCAGCCTGTAAGCTGGATTACTTAAAATGGAAATTGAATTTATTAAATGTACAAATTTCATTTTAAAAACTTGATGGTGTTTATTTGTAAAACATCAGTCAAAGGCCCTTTAATCTGTTTGTTAAAGTTTGTGAGACTAATGAATGAAACATCGGTAAGCTAAATTTAGCTTAAGAAATAATGAGTTTTTAGATTTGTAACTTCAGTAAATCAAAGTTAATTATCAACACATAAAAAACTATCAAAAAGAGAAATTAAGAAAACTTCATTTACAATTACATCGAAAAGAATAAAACACCTAGGAATAAATTGAACCAAGGTGGTGAAAGGCCTGTACACTGAAAACTATAAGACACTGATGAAAGAAATGGAAGAAGACACAAATAAAAAGAAAGATAGTCATGCTATAAATTGGAAGAATTAATATTGTTAAAATATCTATACTCTCCAAAGCTATCTGCAGATTCAATGCAACCGCAATTTAAATCTCAATGTCATTTTTCACAGAACTAGAACAAATAATCCTAAAATTTGTATGAAACCACAAAAGATCTCCAATAGTCAAAGAAATCCTGAGAAAGAAGAACAAAGATGGAGGCATCACATTTCCTGATTTCAAGCTATATTACAAAGCTATAGTAATCAAAGCAGACACACAAAAGAATGAAACTAGGCTCCTACCTTCCACTATTCACAAAAATCAATTAAAAATAGATTAATGACTCAAATGTAAGACCTGAAACCATAAAAATTCTAGAAGAAAACAAAGACATTAAGCTCCTTGATATCAGTCTTGGTGGCAATTTTTTGAATTTGACACCAAAAGCAAAGACAACAAAAGCGAAAAATAAAAATAAATCAAATGAGAAAGCTTCTGCACAGCAAAGGAAACCATCGACAAAATGAAAAGGCAACCTACCAAAAAGAGAAAATATTTGTAAATCATATATCTGAAAAAGGGTTAATCTCCAAATGATATTAACTTGAACTCATACAACTCAATAGCAAAAAAAACCCCAAAATTTCCAATTAAAAAAAATGGGCAGAAGATCTGAATAGACATTTTTTTCCAAGAAGACACACAGATGGCCACCAGGTACACAAAAAAGCGCTCATCGTGACTAATCATCAGGGGAATGCAAATCAAAACCACGATGAGATATCAACTCACACCTACTAGAACCCTTGCGTGCTGTTGGTTAGAATGTGAATACAGCCACTATGGAAAATAGTATGGCGGTTCTGGGTATTTATCTGAAGGAAACAAAAACACTAATTTAAAAAGATATGTACACTCCCTATGTTCACTGCAGCATTATTTACAATAACTAAGACATAGAAGCAACTTTAGCATTCATCAATGGATGAACAGATTAAGATGTGAGACATACATACAAACACATATAAATACAATGGAATATTATTCAGCCGTAAAAAATGAAATTATTCCATTTGTAACAAAATGGATGGAACTTGAGGGCATTATGCTAAGAGAAATAAGTCAGACACAGAAAGACAAATACTATATGATTTTGCTTATACGTGGAATGTAAAAGCAAACAAACAAACAAACAAACCCCAAACTCATAGATACAGAGAACAGATCATAGGTTGCCAGTGGCAGAAGGTAGGTGAAATGGGTAAAAGTGGTCAAAAAATACAAACTTGTAGTTATAAAATAAATAAGTCCTGGGATGTGATGTACAACATGGTGACTATAGTAAATAATATTGTATTGGTCTACAGCCATGCTACCCTGAAAAAGCCCGATCCCATCTGATCTCAGAAGCTAAGCAAGGTCGGACCTGGTTAGTACTTGGATGGGAGATCACCTAGGAAGACCAGCTGCTGTAGGCATAAAAAATAAAAAAAATAAAGGATTGTAAGCTGACAAAGTCCTTGCAGTCCATGAGGTCAACCAATAGTTGCCTCACCTAAATAATAAAATTAAAAAAATATATTGTATTGTACATTTGAAATCTGCTAAGAGAATAGTCTTAAAAGTTCCTATCACAACAAAAAAATGTATAATTATGTGTGGCAATGGATGTTATCTAGACTTATTGTGGTGCTCATTTCAGGATGTAGACAAATATTGAATCATTATGTTCTACTCCTGAAACTAATAAAATGTTATATGTCAATTATATCTCAATTTTTAAAAACATGCATACACATAAACACACATACACATGTATACACACATACTACATACATATAGACACATATACGTGTACAGACTTACACACATTAAAACCATTTCATTCCCCTGGGCATTTCTTCACTAATATTTTAATTTCTCCAAATCAAAAGTAATGAAACACAAGATTAGGCAAGAAGAGCAACGCTGAAGGATGAGTAAACTTAAAAGTTTAATTAATTTTATGAACAGATTAAAACTTCATCAAGGAATCATAGAGTTCTTCATGCCTAGTAATATTTTCCTCATGAAAAATTTTCTAATCCATTCTTTTTTTCCAACCAGGTTCTTAGGAAAGGCTTCTAACAGTGCCATCCCCTACAGTCTCCTTTTTAGTTCTTCCTGCCTGATGACAAGCATCTATCTTCAAGACACAGAGCCTTGTTATTCAAAGTGTGCTATGTAGACCAGCAGCTCTACATGGCCTGAGAGTTCAGTAATCTTAGGAAGTGTGAAGCAGGGGAGGGGGTGGGGGGCGGGAATGAGAGGATGGGACTTGCTCTCCAGAAGGAGCTACTCCCACTACCTAAAAGAAACTATTTCAAATACAAGTATTTGCATGAAATCATCCTTTTTTTGCCTTCTAGGTAAACTGACTACCAAAAAATTAAAGTAAAATTATAACCCATTCCCGTGTTTCAATTCCTTTTGGTAATTAGAAACAGTTAAAAATGGTGACTGTGCTATGTGCCTGGTAGCAAAGCCTAGTTAAAAAAGATTATGAAAGCAGAACCGCGAATTGTGAGTTCTCTCTTCTTCCTTCTCTACCCACAAGGCTGCCTCGCCAGTGCCAGCTGTTGAGTACAGATTTCTCGGAGGTAACCCCATTAAGAAGGAAATAAGGGAAGCTTGACTGTCCTCTGGGTTAAGCTATGAAATCAAGACATCAGAGTGGAGAAATGCAAAATACCCTTAAAGAGACCGAATAGCATCCAGGCCTCTGAGACTAGACAGTATGCTGATTAAGTATATTAACATATCTAAAGGAAAAATGTTTCAATCTGGGAGGGGGGAGTTGCGGGGGGAAGGCATTTGATCAGCCAAGGAGTCTTAGAAAAAGGAGATTTCAGAGGCATATGCTAGAGATGTCCATTTAAGCAGAAAGAAGGACATCTTGCAACCTGTTTAGTTTGAGAAAAAGGAAAGGTTATTTTTACCATTATAATTTTTAGGTATGACAGTGCTAGTGGAATTGTCCAGCTTTCTGAGACAAATGACACTGAGTAAAATGACAGAGGTGTTGCTGGGCTATGGAAAGCTGGGACCGTGAAGCACTGAAACTCTCTTTAATGGACCTTGCTTGGATCCTTGCTCCCCATACCAGCTTGCCAGTAAAATCTAGCTTTCCACGTGCCAGGCCTTCAGGGAGAGAAGGTATGACTAGAAGACAGCCCAAGCATCCCTCTAGGTTCTATGTAACTTAATGAATCAGCATCCTTGCTTTACATACAATTCCTCTGACCTGGGTTAGTTGAAACAAATCCTGGGAGATAGAACTACTCTCTCCCAGTATGCTGGCAACTGTGCTTGTGAGTTTGAACACTGGCAAGTGCACCACAATAATGTAGCCCCGAAGGCTCTAGGAAGTGGCCAGCCCAGCCAGGCAGGCCTCCCCACTGTCCACTTTGTGTATACTCAGTGCTTTTCTTTGAAAATGTCCCATCAGTCTGGGCCACAGAAATCGGTTTATGATTATTCTCTTAAGATGTTTGATTACAAAGACGTAATTTTTCTTATTCAATATCATTATCAAAGACATGCAAATTAAGAAAAAATTAGCAAAGAAAAAATTGGTGCAAGGTATAAACAAAAAGCATTCTCATATACTGCTGGTGGGGGTATAAATTGGAAACATACTAAATATCTTAGAAATATGTGTATACCTCTAACCCAGCAATATTAGTTCTAGGAATTCATCCTTACCTATTAATTAAGGATAGGAAAAAAGACTTAACCACAATAATGTCTTCTGGAGCAGTCAGTTCATAATAGGTAAAACTTGGAAATCATATAAATATTCAACAGTTGAAATTGGTTAAATAAATATCTATAATGCGATAACATTGATATTTGCAAATATGTTACAGAAGTACATTTACTGACCAGGAAAGACATTCACAGTGCATTTTTATTTTCTTCTTTTCGTTTAGTTACATTTTCTAATTTTTCCAATGATCATTATTTATCACAGATATCCCTGGTTCTGAATCAAAGCTGAGGACTCATCCCATCTACATAAACAATAGAATCCAGGGGTTGGAAAGAAGAAGACACATAGTTTTCCACGCCTTCTGTGTGTGTGTGTGTGTGTGTGTGTGTGTGTGTGTGTGTTACATGCTATTGAGTTGGCTCTGACTCATGGTGACCCTAAGAATGAGTGATGTCCCCGATGCTCTGTCCTCAACAGCTCGGCCCAGCTCGCTCCTGTGGACTCATGCCTATGGCTTCTTTTAAGGGAGTCAGTTCATCTTCCCTGCTGTCTTCTCTTTTGAAGGAGCCTCACAGAGGTATCAATGGCTTACCCAAGGTCACCCAGCCGAGTGGTGGTAGAGTCAGTGCTATCACTCGACTCTGCAGATTCTTAAGCCCAGGTATATCAAGTCATCCCTAATGTCTTCAAACTAGAGCCCAGAACCATGTCTCTCTCTACGCCTCACAATATCAGTGGTTCAGCTCACAAAACGAAGGTACTCCTCTAGCTGTGTGCTGAGCCAAAATATTTGAATAAAATCGTTTTTAATGATCGATCTTCTACATGTCCTACATACAATGGTAAAAAGCCTCATTTGCAAACTGCATCTCACATGATAATCTAGGATTTTCTTAAGCGTATCATTAAAATATCAAACTTTTCTCAAGATATCTCCAAATGAATTGGTAAGATGGAGTGGGGAGGAGAGAGAGAAAATGACAATTAAAAAAGGTCTACTTTGTGATCCAGGCTTACAGTCATTTCTTACTGTGAAAGCTCATCCTTCCTTAATAAACCTCATCATTCCATGCACCGGCAAAGAATACATTGATCTCTCACAAGTTGATTCAGTACTCTGGTCGGGTGCTGTGAGAAAGTTACATCTCTGTTCTTTTCTGTGACCTATAAATCTAATGACTCGCTGACCAATTTCCAAAGAGACATTTATGGAAGAAGTGCAATTAACATTGCTACATCCAGCCATGATTCATCTTTCAATAACATCTGTTTTCTCCTCAAGTGACATTCACTTGGAGGTTTTTGATAGGACAGAGGGACAAAGTTAAAGCTTCTCTCCTAACACAAACCAAGAAAGCAGCAAAGAAAGAAAGCGATTGGTCCAAGCTGCCCCATCTCCACAGGCCTCCATTGCAGCTGCCATTAAAGAGTCAAACCAGCATGGGAAAAATAAGTGAAACTTAAAGGGATGAAGTTCTTACTTACGGACACACATTTCCCTGCTTTCATAAAATCCAGGACAACACTGGGATTTTCGCCTATACATAGTTTTTTCCCCATGTCGATAGGCTGTCCGATAACTGACTCTATGTAGAGGGAAAAAAACACATTGTTACTTCTTTTGACCTGCAATTTGATTCAAAATAAAGATTTTATATTTTAATACGAAAGAACTATTAAATATAAGTATGAAAAGCAAAGTACTCTAAAATAATTAAGAAGAAACATGGAATATATGTCTTGACCGATATTATGCTCTTATCGATTTGCTAAGAATATACTAAGATTGCCCATTTAAGCCAACCTATACTTTATTTCAAGGGATCAGAAGTTTCATGACTTCTGTATTTCACTTATCTTGAGATATCTTGAAAAGTATTGAGTAGTTTCAGATATGAATCTTATCTAATCAGCATTCATTTACATGTTTTAAAGGAAGAATCCAGAGAATTCCTTTAAAAGTCTATGACAATGCAATTTCATCTCACTATAAAAAAGACTTATAGACAAAAAACTTTACATTTAACTAAAGCTTCATTCATTCATTGATTCGTTTATAAAACACATGTTTATTGAGCACTTACTATATTCCAGGCACTGTTCTATGCACTGGAAAAATAGATCACAGCAAGGAAAAAAACATAAAGCTTCACTCTCAAGAAACTTACATTCTAATGGGGAAGAGAGACCTGTAGCATTTAAGATGCACATTAAACAAATAAATATACAGTGACTGGTGATGATTAAATGGTGTGAAAAAAAATAAAGCCCGACTAAGGGAATAGAGTGTGAGAGGAAGGGAATGCAAGTTTAGACAGAGTGGTCAAGGAAAGCTTGTCTGAAGAAATGACAATGAGCATAACATAATTTAGTGCAGCATAAATCAGCATATGTCACACTGGACCCATGACTTATACTGCCATAAGTACTTTACAAATGAAATTAAGGTATCATCATTCCCTTCTATATTAACATTTAATACATTGTTTTGTTTTCTGTTTTCACATTTATAGGAAAAAACATGTCACTTATTGTACTTAAGCTGAGGTCAAATTTAAGTTTGCCTACACTGAGTCAGATGTTCAAGTGGAAACATATGCTGAGATATGAGTTTCCTGATATCTGGTGATATCTGTATTTAACAGCGTCTCCCTAATTATTCACGACATAAAAGTTGGATGAGTTCTTGCTAACCAAGTAATGGAGACCAGTAGACATTTTCTCTGGAAGCTCCTTAAGGGTGCAGACAACCTTTTTGCTTTTCCATATCTCCCATAATTTGGAACAAATCTAGGACAATAGCAAGCACTCAGTAACTATTCGCCAGATGAATGGATGCACCTGCTCAAGTACTTAATGTCTGTTAACAAACTCCTTCCAAGTCTGCCAAATTCATAAATATATCTGAGCTTTTATTACCTGTGCCGTGTGCATTTAAACCAGTTCAGAATGTCAGTGCAGCTAGTGTAGTAAATTTGATCAAAGGGATGTGGATATGACTCTTGCACAGTTACTGAGTAGCTGAAAAGAAGAGGAAAGATAAGGAATTAATCACACATTAGTGATATACTATGTACAAAAAAAATCATAGCTTAAATTATCTCCATTTGCAACTCCACACTGACTTCACAGAGAATCTCCATGTTTTTATAGGTTTTTATTTGAACCAGAACTCCAAAAAGACCAATATTAATAATACATTTAAAATACAAGAGTTCATGTTGTAAATTTCAAAAAAAAAAAAAATCTTTTTTACTATCTACCACAAACTCTGATATTCCTAAATTTAAAAATATATCACCATATATTTTTCTGTATTTAATTCCATATCCTCACCCCAGGAGTCTAGGAATAACTAAAACTTTTTAATCTAAGTTTGCAGGCAAACAATAAGGTAATCAGCAAAGAAATTATTTGAGTATTTATAATTTGAGTACATTTTGCTACTGATTCTGGAAAATCAGAAATAACATGTTTATCGGGTTGAAATTTGGAATAATTTGCTTTTATGTGCCTGCTCTACCTCTCAGGCAATGGAAGACTATATACAAACTCTAAATAAAAACTACAAAGAAGTCTTTAAAACTGTTTCTAAACATATGGCTGAGACAATTAGCCTGAAATAATCATACCAAACCTGCTGCTACTTAAACAGCTTGTTTTTCAATAAATTTTCACTAACAGCTTCTTATTAAAGGAAAAGCATGCATTCCTATGGGCCTAAGAATGTGAATGAAAAACATTCATGAAAAGTAAAAAACATTCAATGTTTAATCCAATACTTTTTCATTCTAAAGCAGTCTATTACATGTTCAAGAGTTTTGAGTTCCTGCCTACAGGAAAATCTGGAGAATCCTCTTTTCCAGTTTATTTTCTTTTTTTTTTGCACTCTTAAAGATTTCCACTAAAATCTTTGATTCACACTAACAAAATGGGCTACAATCACAGACTCGCTTGCTGCAAATCAATAGCCTAAGTTCATTAAAAGGAACTATCAACTAAAGAAGGTATGGAAAAAATGAGGTTGAAATTGCAGCCTGAAGAAATCGGGTTAGATACAAGGCAGAACCTGCTCATCTGAAAACCTGTTTGGTACCGGCCTCACAAACAGTGGCTTTCTTTCCGGACCTGGCCCATTTGTCACTATGTACTCAGGCTTCAATAGGCATTCTTGAAATAATCATGCTAGTCACACTTTTGCGTTCATTCTTTGGGACACTGCAACCAGATTTCTAGGTAAATTTAGAAATCCTCCACGAATCTTTAGAAGATTCAATAAGCGCTACTGAAAAATATCACTAGATTAGAAGAAGTCAGGGTTATAATCTTGATCTGACACTGAGAAACTGGGTGACCTTTAGCAGGTAACCTCTTTTTGCAGGGTTTTGATTATTACATCTTAAAATCAGGTCAGAATTCCTAACATACACTTTAGATGACTATTTCCTTCTACTCCAATTTCCTTACACCTGCTGCTACCTGCAAGAAGTTCAGATGAGCGTAGAGAATGCAATTGCCTACATCTGAAATATAACTCCTTTTGGGTAAAGCAAGAGGCCTCCATTAAAATATTAATGTTTTTGGAATGAAATACCACATTAAGCTATTAATATATTCTTCAGACCCCTTGCAGTGTCCTGAGATTCAGGTTGATACAAATTCTAAGGCTTCCTCACCAGCTTTTTCCCTTTCCTACTCAGCTGCTTATAAATAACTGAATCTTGAAGTCTGCAGCATTATTTCTCATTCCATTTCAAGTGAAGAGCAAAGTGAATGAACATCCTCTGTGTATGAAACTGCTTATATAGGTGCGGTCCTACATTACCCATGAGCAAAGTAGAGCAAATTTCTCTTTTTAAAATTTATTTTTATTTTTCAATTACATGGATAGTAAATATCATATTAGTTTCAGGTGTACAACATAGTGAGTAGACATTTATATAACTTATAAAGTGATACCCTCCGCCACAAGTCTAGTACCACCTGGCACCATATATTGTCATTGAAATGTTATTGACAATATTCTCTGCTGTACTTTATACCCCCATGACTATTTTGTAACTACCAACTTGTACTTCTTAATCCCTTCACCTTTTTCACCCAGCCCCCAACCCCCTCTCATCTGTATGTATGAATTTGTTTCTGTTTGTTTATCCTGTTTTTTTCTGAGATTCCACATATACGTGAGATCATATGGTATTTATCTTTCTCTGACTTATTTCACTTAGCATAATACCCTCTAGGTCCATCCATGTCGTTACAAATAGTAAGATGTCATTCTTTTTTATGGCTGAGTAATATTCCACTCTATATATGTACCATATCTTCTCTATTCAATCATCTAAACTAGAGCAACTTTCCACACGTGTTACAGGAACGAAAAAGAAACCACTCGAAATTAATGCCATTTGGGGAAAAAAATGCCTTCCACTGGGTTCTATGGTACTAATTTAGCCTAATTAAACTTGTTTGCTGGAACTAAACCTGATGCAGTATTTCCATAAAGCTTCAAAGGCCATGTTACGTTGTTAAACGTAGAGCAAAGGTGATCATCAACAAACGGATCCTGACCAAACACATCCCATCTGATGTGGATGGGGGAAATGACTCCACAACAAACACGAAAAATGTTTTCGCTAATCTCTAGCAGGCTAGAAGATTGCCTAAATAAGAGGAAATGTTAAAATATAGGAATTTCCTCTTTTTGCCACTTGCTGTTTGCTAATTGCATACATTTGTAGGATGCTTCTCTGGTTCTAAGAAATGAGGTTCTTTTCTATAAAAGGGTAATCAAACCATTTAGGATTCCAATTCAACAAACATTTATTGAACTTCTACGCAACTCGTGCTCTCAAAGAGCTCTCAAGAAAGGCCAGCATTTAAATACCTAAAATAATGTGATATGGCTTTCATAGAGAAATACATACAGTCTGGGAAAAACAAGAGTATAAAATTCAGTATGTTTTGAGCATTTCTCTTCAATCATGACTCTTTGCAATAAAATTATTCAGAGGCTCAAACTCAGTTCAGAACTAATTGCCTGTAAATTACTTTTCCCATTGGTCAAAAACTGAGCCTTCCACTTAAATTCAAAGGAGAAGAGTTGTCACTTTTATAGGGACCACTTTCTGGAAGCTGTGTCCTTGATAACTGGCCCACCCCCTCTGGTCTTTATCACTGCTTCTTTGGCCAATGCCTGGGCTGCTGTATGAACTTAAATAGCACCTCGGCTAATCATCCACACCTTCATGTTCATCAGTGGCTGCTCTCAGAGTAACAGAGTGAGAAGAAACCTTCTTGATTGTCTAGTCCAGTCCTGTTGTCATCACAAATGAGCAGCATTGAGCTCCCAGTGCTAGTGGTCAGTCCAGAGGCAGCACTCTCATCACCACCCCGAACACCAACTGTCCCTCTGTCTCCTCTCAGATGTCACTAGAGCTTCTAAAACAGACCATGAGTAGCAAACTGTATTGTAAAAGGAATCTGATCTCAATTCTGCATTATTTTAAGTATCGAGATGCAAAACTCTTTATCTCTTGCTTGTTTGTTTAATCTTCTCATACACACTGAAAACATATCATCACCATGATTTTAACCTATTAAGCATTATCCGGGGAGAAACCCCAGCAAGATTTAATTTAAGGTCAAAGAACAAGAGGGAAAAAAGCCATCATCACTTGGACACATTCCAAAGTGGTTAATTACATTTTATCTGCTTAAATTATCTTGTTACTTTAATCAGGTATGGTAATAATCATCATTTCATATCTCTGCTCACTTCAGGACTGCTGTTTTAATTACTATCAGTTCTGTGTTCCACCCCCAAGGGTTGATTGGGCAAAGAATGGCTTCTCCTTATCTGTGCCTTCTTTAGAAGAAACCCCACTAGATGGAAGAACTTAAACTAACAGAACAGAGAAAAGGAATGAGAAGAAGGAACAGATGATTCATGAAATTATTCATTTTCCAAAAGGATGCTGTGCAGAATTCTTTTAGTAACAAGCACCCTTGTGTGTTTTTAATGATTTAATTTTCCTCAATTTCATTTTATGTATTTTGAGAGTCAGCATTGCTGCATTAAAATGAGGCACACTTTTGTTTGAAAATAAATCATTCAGTAGGGCTGCGGCAGCGCCTGAGACTCTTCATTTCCAACAAGCTCGTAGGTGAAGCTCATGCCACAGCTTCACAGACCACACTCTGGAAGGCAGAACTCCAGGTGATTCCATGGCTCAGGCCCTTTGGGTAAAGGTAGGTATTAGTATAAGGAAGGTCTACAATAACCTTGTTAAGCCTTACTACCAAAGAATTTTGTCCCTGAAGCTAATCACCCTCTCCCCATTTCAATTCAAGCCCATTTCAGTTTTTGAAAATACAAAAGACCCCATCACCTGCACCTTTATTTGATCGTTTTAATTCATGCTCCTTTTTCCATTCTTGTCAAAATAATTCCACTTTCTTTTACCTTTCTTCAAAGAATCATTATCTGGCCTTATAACAGGAAATTTATCAAGAAGATTTTAGCTGTCAATCCTTCTTTCTAGCAGTTCATACAAAAAAATATAGTCAGGAAAAAAATCTCCTTCATTTCCTTATTTTTTCATGCTCGATTTCCCTCCCATTTGTATTTTAGATGTTACTCTAATTACTTGTACAACAGTGGAATTATATTACGTTTAAAAATAAATATGCCCTTTGTCTCTTTCTCCCCGCTTCTCAACCCCCAACTGATGTCCACATTAGTCATTTTATTTCCTATCAGAAGGTGAAAGCTCATTCAACAATTATTTATTGAGCACATGCCATATGCAAGGCAATGTTTTAGACATAAGGAATTATTGATGGTGAACAAACCAATGCATTTAAGTGTTGGCAAGTTTGGTCAAGTATTGAGCAAGGAATCAAGACAAAATGTGTACGTCTGAGTGGGTGCTGGATTACTTGAGGTCATGGATTCTTTTCTCTTTATAGCTTTTCCCTCAAAGAGTTCATCTATTCACATCTCATCATGTGCCCAGATCCACATTCCCCAAACACTTCCATGCCCATGTTTCAAATTGATCTCATGAGCACAACAGGGTAAACCACACCGACCTCTTCTCTTTCAGATCAACTCTCTTCCTTTCATTTTTCTGTATGTGCGATGACACTTCCACTCTTTCACATAGCAGGTTTTAAATCTCAGCGTTTTCTGCCTCCTTTATATCCTATAGTCAATGTCTTACCACGATCTGTTGATTTTTATTTCGTAGTATCTTACAAATTTGTTTTTCCTCACATTCCAATGCTATCGTCCTCCAAGATATTCAACCACCACTGGACTTTCCCTTGTCTAAATTTGATATGTACCCATCTGTGTAGTCATTGATTCATTTTGATTACTTTAATAAATATTACATACTCTGTTGGTGAAATGAAAGGTGCTGTGAAGATTATAAAGATAATTAATAGGAGATCCCCCCTCTTAAATTCCGTGTAATATAGTTAATACCGTAAATATATAGAACTTCATTACATATATATATTTCCTCCACGGCTTAAAGTTTCATAGTGATATATAACTCCATTGATCTATCAGGGGAACATATTTTTGTCACCCTGATTGTAAAACTGCCAGTGGAGATGGGAACAAGCCCCCACCAAAAAATAATGCTGCGAATGAGGAACCAGTGTGCCCTTAGAATAATAAGAGCTGCTGTGCTTGAAAGGCTCTGAGCTTTGTGCATCCTACCAGTGGGTGACTACAGTGATTAGAATGTGTGCTCTGTGGGGTGTTAATCATGGTGCTTAAGGTGACAGGAAAAAGGAACCAAAAGTTTGATGTTATTGCACTTAAGCTATTAAAGATAAATATTATTCTCTAGTACTTGACACCGTGTATTTGTTTGAAAACTTTGCATTTGCAATGTTATTTTTGGAGAAAGATACTTTCTTAGGAATGCAAATCGCACATTAGAACAGAGTAGACTGTATATAATTGTACTATCACCAGATGGTTTGTGCTCTTTTTGTGTTCCAAAGGGACTGTAAGATCTCTGAGAATGGCCTAGTGTTTTGTACTTCCTCTGAATTTCCTACTGAAAATTGCCCAGATCTGGAAACTACATCCTCTGCTCTCATGTAATCTATTCAATCTTGCCCTCCTCCAATACTGTACTGACTCTAGTCTTGTTGGGCACAGCCTTTGGAGGTCTGCATGGCACTGGTTTTAAGCTTCCTTCCATTCCTAGAAGCCCTCCGAGTCACTGCCACTCACTCATCTTATTTAGTTCTTCAAGAACATCTCAAGTGACACTACCTCTATGCACCTTTGCTAGTTCCTCCAGATATCACGTCTCCCTTTTCATCCCATACATTTTTATGCCATACATTTCAACACTTAAGCACATTATTACATACTGTCTTCCACTGCTCACTCATTGGTTCCCATGCAGAAGTCCAACTGCCCCGAATTATTGCAGATAGAATCAGAACAGGGACAAGACCTTAGGGAGCTCATTCTAATTGAGTTATTAATGTTTTCCCTAAAATCTTATAATTGCCTGTGTTTAAAAATCAATATATCAAGTTTTTATCACATAATGTACATTCTATAAGGCCAAGATGAATACTATCCAATTTATTAGCTATAGCTAATGATTTTTACATAAAAGTAATTTCACAATGTCCTCTCAAATTCTAATATTATATATCAGACTGATAATAACAGTATATAAAGGAAGTTATCAGAAATTATTCTTCAGATTATTTTCAAAACTATTACCTTTCCCAGTGACTGCACACATTAGGGTCTTCAAGGTTCAGAGGTGATGCTGTGCTGATCCAGTGGCATAACAATAAACAGATAAAGCCCAGGAATGAGTTCAAAGAAATAATCATTTTTCCCTGAATAACAACCTATGAGGAAAAAAAAAAGAAAGAAAGAAACAATCCAAATTAGAGATGCATTAAAATGACCCAAGCTGAATTCCTTTCAGTACAGCAACCATTCGGTACCACTCGTCACTAGGGCTAAAACATGCATAACAAGCCATGTATTCAAATAGACGGGTCACCAGATTTCATGGTCCAGGAGAGAGAGGTATTTCTTATGTTGTGCAGGGTGGCTACCGTTTTGTAAATTACTAAAATGTGCAAATCATCATTAATTGCCACCACAACAAAAGCCCTTCTCATCCATGCCAGCTAACATTAAAGGAATTTACTCGAACGACTCAGAGCAACACAGGCTTCCAGATTCTCTCACCAGGCATAATTCCCTTCTGGAAGAAGAGGGCTCACAGAGGAATCTGGCCTCATTTGTCCCAGAGGATAAATGATGAAACAGAAGCCCCATTGACTTGAGAGAGAGGCACCTCAGGCTCAAGCTGAGATTCATTCAATAAATCATTGAATGTGCACTGAATGGCTACTCTATCCTAGCCACTGTGCAAAACGACATAAAGTACAGATATAATTCCTGTCCCTGCCCATTAAGATGTTTATAATTTAATAATCATAACATACATTTCTTATATTTAGTGCTTCAGTTTCCCTATCTGCTGAATAGAAACAAAACCAATTCTCTTACAGAGGTTTCTACACAGGTGTATAGGAAAAAGTGTAAAGCTGTTTGGAGGTCAGTATTAGAAAAAATAAACCGGGAATTATTGAGAGGCAGAGACATCACAATAGAAAAGCAAATAGCAACATATTTGCAGAATCGGCCAGCAAAGGAGAGAAAAGAGGGAGGAGAATGTTCAAGGGAGAGGGAACTGGAGGTGAGGAAGGGTGAGGCACATTTAGGGAGCTCAAAATAATTCAGGTGGAGAAAGAGAGGGAGTGGGGAGGACAACACAGCAGGTTTTATAAGCCATTGAAAAGTATGTGAACTTCATCCAAGGATAAGGAAGAGCTAGTAAAAGGTACAGAGTGACATCAGAAAGATCTCTCTGGCTGCAGGGGAATGACCTGCAGGAGACTATTAGAGAGAGGTCGGGTACACAGGGCTGTGGATGAACTAAAAAAGCAACAATGGGGTTGCAGGGAACTGAGTGAACCTGGGACATTTTTAAAAAGTAGACGCAATAGGACTTGGTGACTAATGTACGAGTCAGAGAGAGGAGGAACTTCCTGTTAGCCCCTTGTGTGGATGATGTGCCCTCCGATGAGATGGGAAGCACAGAAGCCCTCCTCCTCTAGGGTAATGAAGCTTTAGTTCAATTTTAGATATGTCAAGTTTGAAGTTCCTATGAGATAGGCAAATGAAGTCATTTGCCAGCATTTATTGAACATCTACTATGTGGCAGGTCAGCTCGAGTATGTAACAGTTGTAATGGCATGCATCTGGAAATCACATCTATCTCTTCACCTCCAGGAACTCGGCACTTAGTAAGAAGGAAAAGTCTGTTATACTGTATAAAATGATTTTATATATTCATTATAAAAATGGATATGGAATTAGAAATAGCTGATCCATTTATTAATTAAAAAGAAAAATGAGCATTAACTAATTAAAATTAATTAATTAATTGATCGATTAATTAAAAGTAACCTATTGGGAAACTAGTGACACTAGCAACAATAGGCCAGATTATGTGACCAAAGCAGTTATTTTCTGGGTGAGAGCTGGCATTTGGAGACATTATACAAATTTTCCACACCATGAGGTTACCAGTTGTTAGTATTTGGGAATCAAATTTATTGAATAATACAACCTTGGGTTTAAAAAGGTAGGTTTATCCTAAAACAAATACATAAACAATACCAATAAAAACCCAATCTTAGGAAACAGTTTATTCTGCAAATTCAAGAGAACAGATCAAACGAAGTATTAAATTCTTCACAATCAAGATTGTTTATAAAGACAAGTACATTAAGTATATTATGTTATCTCTATCTAACCCTACAAAGGCTAAAACTAAAAAAATAGTTTGATTTGGAATTTAAAATATCATTAATTTATAGAATAATTAAAAGATGGTGTGAGCCACTACAAGAGATTGTGAAATTTTTAGAAGAGACTTTAATCATCACGAAATAATTCGAACATATAGAGCATAAATGGGTAGCCAAAATATAGCTTATAAGTTAATTCAAATTATTGTTGTTTCTCACAGGCTAACCATCATGAAGTTGTAAAATCTGAAGCTTAACATTATGTTCAGAAAGGAGCTATTCCACTTAACAAGAATGAATAAAAAGTGATGATGACAGTAAACAGTAACAGCTAATATTTCCTGACTGATTACTGTGTCAGTCACAGTGCTGAGGCCTTTTGTGTGTTTTATCTATTTAATCCTCACAGCAACTTACCTAAGAAGTAGGTATTTTTATTATCCTCATTTCACAGTTGAAGATGTATAATATACTGCTAGTTTTCCTCATCCATCAAAATAAGAAAAACTTTAATATATTTGATTGTAACAAATAAGCATGGCAAATATCTCTCTATCTCATTGCTTTATCTATGTCACAAGTATTACGTTTCAGTGAAGTGTGAAACATGTGTATTAACTTTCATTCTTTCCTCAAAGACAAAACGAGAGCTGTCATCTACTCACGATTACCCCAAATTGAAAAGTTTGTATCCTGAGTCACCATCTCAGACTCAAACCATCCATTTCCCAGTTAGAAATGTTTAGTCTGTAAAGTTAGAAATTGCTGCAAGCAAAGAATCTAACTACCAAGAAAAAGAATGAGTCTGTGTGTTCTCTTTTAATGTAAAAATTTTGACACTGATCTTTTGGTATCCTTTCTTGCTTTGCACTTGATGCATGGCCTTCTGAAGGCTTTAACTTCTGTAAGAGGATGGGGTGATGAGGGGACCAGAATTTGGTCACCTCCTCATTACTTTTGAAATGCAGCATACAGAAAAATCAAACATTACAAAGTTGCTGGCTGTGTTCACGGAAGAGAAAATAATCAGTATGTTTAAACAATGTATATATGTTTCACTTGGCCTCTTATTTCCAAAGCATTTTCCAAATTAAAATTAGAAAATTAACTGAGTTCTAGAATAATCTACATTAAAGCATAAAATGTCAAAAAAAATTGCTAGATCAAAATGCTGGGATCATGCACTTACATAAACTGGTGAAAACCAGTGAGAAAATAATTCAAATATTATATATGTGATAGGGAGAGAAGACAATTCAGAAATATGCCAATGAGCTGTAAAGAAATATAGAAATGCAACATTTCACTATATTCCATCTTGTTTAATAAAGGCACAGATAGTCGATCCAAATAAGTAGATAAGGCATGACATATAAT